>NW_028245188.1:0-98349 GCF_964263255.1 Lissotriton vulgaris | reverse complement strand
CTCATGTGCAGTAGCGGTTGGTGACCTTTGAAAGTGGTGAGGCGGGTGCAGCACTTACAAGTGACCCCCCCCCCCCCCAGCACCCACCCACGCGCATCATACACCCTGCACTTCACCGCCGAAGAGCAGCCCAATGCAAGGAGGGTGGGGGGCCGAGGAGCAGTCCACTGCGTGTGCTGGCATACCTGTCAGTGGTCCAGGCGGCGGCAGTGGATGTCCGTTTATGGTCCGGGACAAAGGTTTTGTGGTGTTGTGCGCTGGTCAGCCGGGTTCGATCCTCGCGTGGGCTCAGCATCCTGATTCTGGGCAATTCACTTATCTCCCCGTGGATACCAAAAATGAATGTGACCTTGTGCTACGTAACAGGCTTTCGTGTAAAGCGCTCCGATGCCCGGTTGGCTGCTGAAAGAATTGATTTCTAGTCTCTCACACAGCGTTCCGGTGCTGGCCAGGCCGAGGCAGTACTTTAAAATGGGAAGCAGTGCAGATGTAACGCTGTCAGTGACCGGCGTTTAACACTCTAATTGCCGTTTGCATGACAACAACCCGAGGAACAAGCGCTGCCAATGCCAATAGGCCTGGCTCTTTTTTTTATAACTAAAAGTTCGTCTTCACTGAGAGCACAGACACTGAAGCAGGAACAAGGAGGGAGTGGCAGGTGCAGGAAATGGGCTGGAGTTAAAACCAGGACAAGTGCTAGGGAGAAGAGTCGGAAGATACAGGTACGGATACAAAAGGCCACACAAACACCGAAGGCGCATGCATTCAAACAACTGGGGAATAACATGTGCAGGTGGGGTTGTGCTTGTTATCTGCACGTTACTACCTGTGGGGCACTCTTTTGCACAGACAATTACCATCACCTACAGAGGTTTGTGGCATACATGCCAACATTTCAGAAGAGCAAAGAGGGAGATTTAAAAAAATATAAAAAATCGGGAGAAAGGGGCCTTGAATCGGGTTACTGGCATGTATGGGCTTTGTAAGTGTGCTGCTGCAGGATTGGACATTTGAAATACACATGCACGTTTTTTTATTACCTTTCAGAAGCATGGAGCGCAATGGCAGGCAGAGAGAGGGTGATGCAAGTGTTGTGCACTGGCCTGGCAGGTTGTTGGCAGTGCATGCACCCCCCACCCCCCTGTGGCCGCCCGGGCTGAAGCAGCTCCCCCCTCCCTCCCCCCACCCCCTCCAGTACTTCGCAGGTCTTCAAAAGACGATTCCCTTGTTAATGACGCTTTGTTGGTTTTTCACCCCTTCTAGAGCCCCTGTAGGGGCGGCTCTAGGGTCATGGTGGCCCTGGGCAGGGAGCGTAGGTAGGGGGCCCCGGAAGAGGGGGTCCGGGTGGGGCAGAGCGCGGAGGCCAGTAAAGAGGGGGGGGGTCAGGGTGTTTAGAAGTGGAACTGAGCCGGAGGCCGCCAAATCCCTGCCAGGGGCCGCCACACAAATATGTATCCATCCTCAGAGGATAAATATATTAAGGATATATATTGGTGTGGTGGCCCCTGGGGTTTGGTGGCCCTGTGCAGGTGCACAGATTGCACATGCCTAAGGCCGGCCCTGGCCCCTGCATGGCCACTCTGACTGTTGCTGGAAGAATTAGCACTTTACACAATACCGAGCCCTGTCAGGTGAAACCCCCGAGGAAACAGGTTTTTGCTTGCAGAAATCGGGCGGCGGGAGACTAGCCTTGAAATCGGTAGTCTCACGCCTGAATCGGGAGGGTTGGCATGTCTGTGGTGTTGTGAGCTTAGTGCGCTGGGGAGCCGGGTTCGATCCTCGCGTGGGCTCAGCATCCTGATTCTGGGCAATTCACTTATCTACCAGTGCAAACCAAAAATGGATGTGTCCTTGTGCTACGTAGCTGGCGTTCGTGTAAAGCGCTCCGATACCTACAGGTCGAGATCGCGCTATATAAATCAGCAAAAAAATGAAAAGCACATAAGTACTCACTGTTACAGCTATCAGCTTCATCACGGGGTTTCTCTTGGACCGGGTTGAAGCTGGTTCAAGGAAGGAGGGCGCAGGAAGCAGTATTTGAAATCCCGCCTCCGATTGTCATAGGGTGAAGGTATCAACAGTCATCCAGTCAGAGGAGGAGGCGGGATCCTAGAACTACAAGACTGTTCTGAATTTAGCAACGTCAGAGATCCGGGCGAGCTGAAAATCCGACCGAAGTCCTGGAAAATCAGCTGTTTCAGGTAGCGTCTGCTTGCCCTCACTACAGCTTCACAGACACACTCTGCACATGTGTGACTTGGGCGATATCGAAAACGGACGTCCACCACACATGCGCAGGGTTTGTTTGTACACTGCCTGCTGCACTGCTACCAGAGTGCCGCAGTCTCAGACCACCAGTCTCCTTTCAATCTCTTTCTCTTCTTCTGAGACTGGTGGTGCTCCGCCCCGTACGCCCTCATGCAGGAACCGCACTGGCCATGTGTAAAAAGACTGCATACAATTCCATTTGACATAACAAAATGTGAGTTTAAAGCAAACATGGTTTTCTATTTCAGGGCAGAGCACCTGTAGCTGGAGACTGCTCTGCAGCCACCAGCTACTCGAGAGGCCACGTAGTCATAGTGAAAAAGGTTTTTTTTTCAATTATCCAAATAAATTAGAGTGAACACAGCAAAAATTTGATCTTCCTCATAGTCCGTGTCACAATCTGTGTCACTGACTAGTCATGTAGAAATCTACTCAGCTAGAATTCAATGATGTATATGACCTCCTTCATCTTTTCCTACCTCTAGACAGAGGTAGGTAGAGCAACCCTTGACCCTGCTTCCAGGCAGGTCGCTCCCCACGCCGCGTAGCTCCACCAGACTGCGCCCGTGCTCCAGCCCAGCTGCTGCAAAGTTCGAGGCCCGCCTCCACCCGCAGGCTACCACCTGCGCCTCATCCCTGGTGGCCAGTGGTTGGCCTTAGGTTTGTTTTTCTGCCGTTTTTCACAGCGCCTGCTTTGCACTTCTGCCCATCTCTATTGTGCCTGTTTAGTGCCCCTTTGGTGTTTAGTATTGCATTTCTGTATTTATTTCTCCTCTTTGCCCCTTTGTGCCCGTTTTTTACCTCTAGGCTTGTTTTCTGCCGTTTTTCACTGCACCTGCTTTGCACTTCTGCCCGTCTCAATTGTGCTTGTTTTGTGCCCCTCTGGTGTTTAGTATTGCATTTCTGTTCTTATTTCTCCTCTTTGTCCCTTTGTGCCTGTTTTTTGCTTCTATTCCCCGCTGGTCCGGCTTCCCGCTGCTGCGTCCCCTCCGGCCCCGCTCTCTGCTCCCATTCATCTGTTTCCGCCCCCCCAGCTGCTCCTCCCTCCCACCTCCCCTTCTTATGGCGGCCGCGAACAGCGGGTGTGCCTAAGGCGAGCTCGTCTGCGCCCATCCACACCTGGACCGCGCCCAGCGCCAGAACCCCAGGCCCCCACGGACGCAACAACTCCCAACTGAGCTACGACGCCAGCACCCTCCACGCACTCAACACCGGCTGAAAACACTCCTGCTACAGGGCCACCCCGAAGCGCACCCAAGGACCCTTCACCTGCCAGAGGTACAGCTTCACCAGCATCCGCCATCCAAACCGCCACCAAGGAACCCAACTACCTCAAATGCATCCTCCTCAACACCTGCTCCGCCCGCAAACACGCCGTTGAACTCTGGGACCTTCTCGACTCCACCACCCCGGACGTCGCATTCCTGACAGAGACCTGGTTGAACCCCGCCTCAGCACCTGACATCGCCATAGCCATCCCGGAAGGCTACAAGACCACCCGTAAAGACCGTACCAACAGAGTAGGAGGAGGAATCGCCATCGTCCACAGGAACACTCTCAGAGTCTCGACCAACACCGACGACACCCTCAGCACCACCGAACACATGCACTTCCAGACCCACACCGACCCCAACACCACCCTCAGAGGAACCCTCGTCTACAGACCCTCATGACCCAGACCACAGTTCAGCGACTCCATCGCCGACTTCATCAGTACGCATGCACTCGCCTCCACAGACTACATCCTCCTAGGAGACCTGAACTTCCAACTTGAGAACAACAACGACACCAACTCCACCACCCTGAATTTTGAATTTTAAAATATTTGTAAAGCGCACGTTCACTATGCAGTTTCTTGGCACTAGAGGGTTCCTGGGCTGGGGAGGACGCAGGGGACTATAGGCTGAAAGCTTGTTGGAACAAGAAAGTCTTGAGGACTCTGCGGAACTCGATGTAAGAGGGGGAGAATCTGACCGGGGGCGGGAGAGAGTTCCAGAAGGTGGGCGCAAGAACGGAGAATTTCTGGCCTCCCGATATTTTTTTCTTGAAGCGGGGGATAACTAATAAAGATTTAGAGGAGGAGCGTAGCGCTCTAGAGGGGCAGTAATTGGTGATGGTAGAGTTGATGAAAGCAGGGGCAGTTCCTGCCCGAGCTTGAAAAGTGAGGCAGCCAAGTTTGAAAAGGGCACGTTGTTTGATGGGAAGCCAGTGAAGGGCAAAAAGAAGGGGTGAAGAGTGATGATATTTAGATAGGCCATGTACCAGGCGGGCAGCCTGGTTCTGCACCAGCTGGAGGCGCTGAAGTGCATAGGCGGGAGCACCATTGTAAATAATGTTCCCGTAATCGATCTTAGATAAGACCATGGCCATTACAATCAGTTTGAGTGCAGAGGGGGAAGAAATCGGGATACTTTCCTAATAATGCGCAGGGTGAAGAAACAAGAAGAAACAACAGAACTAATGTGAGAATGAAGTGTTAGATGCTGATTGAGAGTGATACCAAGGGTTTTAACTGAAAAAGAGGGGGTGGGAGGAGAACCGAGAGAAGGGGGGCAAAAGGAAGGAGACCAGGGGTTGCCACTGCCTCCAGTCAAGATCAGCTCTATTTTATCTGGGTTGAGTTTGAGATGGTTTGCATTCATCCAATCCCGGATAAACAGCATGACGGACTGGAAGCTAGCGGCGCCTGATAGGGGGGAAGAGAAATTAAAAATAAGTTGGAGGTCATCAGCATAGTTGTAGACTGTGAACTCCAATTGTTGCAGTGCAAAAATAAGAGGGAAAATGTACAGGTTGAATAAAAGGGGAGAGAGGGAAGAACCCTGAGGGATGCCACAATTCACCCTGCGGGGCGGGCGGAGAATTCAGCAAGGTGGACTGCCTGAGTGCGGTCAGCCAGGAAGGAACTTATCCAGGTCAGTACCTGTCCCCCCATGCCCGCCGCCTTGACACGGGACAAGAGGATGGAATGGTCCACTGTGTCAAATGCGGCGGACAAGTCTAGGAGGACCAGGGCCTGAGGGGTGTTGGTGTCAAGTCCCTCCCTGAGTTGGTCCATGACAGAAATAACCACCTTCTCAGTGGAGTGGCGGGGGCGAAAGCAAGATAATTACTGTCCTCTACAAAAGAGCTGAGCACCTGGGTGACATGGGACTCAGCTACCTTTCCCAGATAAGGGAGAAGGGATATAGGGCAATAGTTTGCCGGGGAGGATGGATCGGCACCCGGTTTTTTTAGTATAGGAAGAATTGTGGCAGTTTTGAAAAGAGCAGGGACAGAACCAAGTGTAAGGCAGTTATTCAGGAGGGTGAGGGCGGGGGCTGGGCATTCAGTAAAGATCTGACAGAGAATGTGTGCCGGGTAGATGTCAGCTGGGGAGCCCGACTTAACACGCCTCAGTAAAGGGAGCAGAGATTCTCTAGTCAGTGTAGGAATGGTAGTGAGGGACCGGTTATTGTCAGGTGGCTGCGGATAAGTGAAAGTGGGCGAGGGGGAGGGGATGTTAGCTTTGATGCGAACTATTTTTTCAATGAAGAACTCGTTGAGCAAGTTACATAGGGCCTGGGAGGGGGGAATCTTGGGTAAAGTTCTGTCTGATGATGCCAGCTCGTGGACGGTGGGAAAAATCTCACGAGGCTGGCTTTCTGCAGCTAAGATGCGCCCAGAAAAGTATTCTGTTTTGGCTGTCAGGATGGCTTGTTTATATTTACTAAGTTGGGTGATGAAGAATTGTCTACGGGTCGGGCAGTAGGCCCTTCTCCAAGCTCGTTCAGCCTGCCGCAGCTCTAGTTTCTTGGCTTTAAGGCCAGGATTGAACCACTTGTTGGCATTGTGGGTGCGGTTGATGGTAATCCGCTTCATGGGAGCCACTGGGTCGCAGGCTTTGGTGAGCCAGTGGTCCAGAATGGCAGCCTGGGAGTGTGGGGCTATGCCCGATAGATCTGGGCAGGTGACGTCTAGCGAGTTACACAGGGATGGAATATCGACTTGAGTCCAGTTCCTTGCCCAGGTGTTTTTGGGGGAGGAAGATGTTATTTTATGACTCAGATCCAAGGAAAAGGCGAGCAAAAAGTGATCCGACCATGGGCAGGGCGAAATAGTGGGAATGGAGGTCGGGATGTTTAATGACCTAATCTGGTCGAGGATGTGGCCCCGGGTATGGGTGGGGCCATGAACATACTGAGTGAAATTGAGGCTGAGAAGCAGTTGAGTGAAGTCTTTGGAAGTAGTGTCCTCAGTAGGGTCAGTGGGCCAGAAATTAAAATCTCCCAGAACGAGGACAGCGGCATTATTGACTACTGAGGTGCACAGTAAATCCTGGAGGGCAGAAAGAAAGCCAGGGATTGGCTGGGGTGGCCGGTACATTAATATGCAGGTGGTAGGAGTCTTAAAGGAGGTTGAACGTACTACGAGGCAGTCGGCTGCTGGCAGCCTGGGCGATGCTAGTATCTGAAAATAGAGTTCCTTGCGGGCAATCAGGGCTACCCCGCCACCTGCTCTCTCCTCAGGTCGAGTAGTGAGGTGGGAGGTCTGCCTGTAGGCTGGGTAGGGAGTCAGATCTGTACCAAGTTTCGGTTAAGAACAATAGGTCAGGGGAGTTGGAATCTAGAAGGTCAAATATTTCAGTCTGATGCTTAACGGCTGATCTCGTGTTCAATAGGAGGACAGCAGTGGTAGTGGGCGTGGCCAGTGGCTTCTGAGGAATGGCGGCAAAAGATTTGGCCCTCTGCAGCGATATGATCCGCTGCGCGGGGAGGCCCAGAGCGTGGGGAGCGCAAATTCGGGTGCCCAGGAAGGGGGGGTGAGTATCATAAAAACAAATTATCGCACAGGTTTAAAATAACAGACCTGGCGTTCTCCCAGCTTCCGCCTCAGGAGATGAAATTACCTCACCCTGATGACAACCTCGCCAACCTTGGACTCAGACAGCTCGTGACAACACCCACCCACGCCGCAGGCCACACTCTCGACACCACCTTCACTGCAAGCCCCCACATCTCCTTCAGCCACACCACCAAACCCCACTGGACAGACCACCACTGCATCTACTCCATCTTCAGGAAGCCCACCAAGCACCACCGCACCCAACTGCTGCCCCGACGATGCTGGAGCAAAGTCACCGAGGACCAGCTCACCACCACCCTCGTCCAGAACCCACCCGCCGACTCCACCGACCCCGACAGCGTCGCCTGCAACCTCAGACAATGGATCAATGACTGCGTCAACACCCTCGCCCTGCCCAAGCCACCCTCCAACAGCCGCACCAGTAAGAAAGCCACCTGTTTCACCGAAGACCTCCAAACGAACATGCCGAAAACTGGGGACGAAATGGCTCCGCAAACAATCACCGGACAGCTACACAGCTCACAAGAACCCCACCCGCAGACACCATCAACTCATCAGAACCGCCAAGAGGGCCTCCTTCAAGTACCGCCTAGACACCAACACACACAACAACAAAGAGCTCTTCAACATTCTGAAGGAACTCTCCAACCCCAGCTCTAACACCAACGACATCCCGCCTTCGCAAGACCTGTGCGACTCACTGGCCACCTTCTTCCACCTCAAGATCGCCGACATCTACGACAGCTTCAGCACCACGACCACCCCTACAACCACCAGCCACACCAACTGCCTGCTATCCTGGACCAGCATCAACGACGATGACACCAGCAAGATCATGAACACCATTCACTCCAGATCACCATTAGACCCATGCACTCACCCCATCTTCAACAACGCCAGCACAGCCACCGCACCCCATCTCCAGAGAGTAATCAATATCTCCTTCAAGGCAGCAACCTTCCCGGAGAGCTGGAAGCATGCCGAGATCAACCCCTTAGTCAAGAAACCCAAGGCAGACCCGAAGGACCTCAGGAACTTCTGACACATCTCCCTGCTTCCGTTCCTGGCGAAAGTCACCGAAAAAATCATCAACAAAAAACTGACCCGCTACATCGAGGAGAACAACATCTTGGACTGATCCCAGTCTGGTTTCTGCAGCAACCACAGCACAGAGACCGCCCTCTTTGCGGCAACCGATGACATCAGGACCATGCTCGACAATGGAGAAAAAGCGGCACTCATCCTCCTGGTCAGCTGCCTTCGCCACGGTCTGCCACAACACACTATGAACACGCTTCCACAACGCCGGAATCCAAGGGAAGGCCCTGGACTGGACCACATCGTTCCTCTCTGGTAGAACTCAGAGCATCCGCCCCCCCCTTCCGCTCCAAAGCCACTGAGATCATCTGCGGTGTACCACATGGCTCTTCCCTCAGCCCGACGCTGTTCAACATCTACATGGCACCCCTCGCCCACATCGCCCGACAGCACGCCCTCAACATCATCTCCTACGCCGACGACACCCAGTTGATCATCTCCCTCACTAAAGACCCTCACACCGCCAAAACCAACCTCCACGAAGGCATGAAGGTCGTCGCTGAATGGATGAAGAACAGCCGACTGAAGCTGAAATCAAACTAGACGGAGGTCCTCATCCTCTGCTCCACCTCCTCAGCCTGGGAAGACTCCTGGTGGCCGACAACACTGGGAACAGCACCAACACCAACCGACCACACACGCAACCTAGGGGTCATCCTCGCCGCCACCCTCTCCATGACTAAGCAGGTCAACGCCGTCTATTCCTCCTGCTTCAACACCCTCCGAATGCTCCGCAGGATCTTCTAGTGGATCCCCACCGAAACGGGAAAAACAGTCACCCAGGCCCTCGTTACCAGCAGGCTAGACTACGGAAACGCCCTCTATGCAGGAACATCGGCAAAGCTCCTGAGACAGCTGCAACGCATCTAGAACGCCTCGGCACACCTGATCCTTGACATCCCCCGCAGCAGTCACAGCGCCCCCCACCTAAGAGACCTGCACTGGCTCCCCGCCAACAAAACGGTCACCTTCAAGCTCCTCCTCCACGCGCACCAAGCCCTCCACAACACCGGCCCAGCATACCTCAACAAACGACTGAGCTTCTACACCCCTACCCGCCAGCTCCGCTCCGTAGGCCTCGCCTCGCCACAGTCCCTTGCATCCAAAGAACGACCGCCGTCGGCAGATCCTTCTCCCACCTCGCCGCTAAGACCTGAAACACCCTCCCCACAAAACTACGGTAGACCCAAGACCTACTGGCCTTCAGAAGACTCCTCAAGACCTGGCTCTTCGATCCGTAGTTGCCCTCTCCCCCCCCCAACGCCTTGAGACCTTAACGGGTATGTAGTGCACTTTATAAGTGTCTTGATTGATTGATTGATTGATAGACTAGCCCGTCCCCTGGTTGCATAGGAGACATGCAAATGAGGGATCTGTAATGGGGACCTGTAAATAAAATGCTGCACCCCACACCCCTTCTATCCTTTAGCCATCCTTCCTCACTTTCCCTTACGGTGCTCCAACCATCAATCTCTGATCAATCTGTAAAGCATGAAGAAGGAATTCCCTCTGTTAGTCTACCCTATAAATCCCTTGTCTTCTGCCGTGCTGTGTCAGCTTTGCAATGGTGTTGTTCTGTCCTTTAGAAAGACTGAATAATACCATCTGTAGTGACACCCTCCTCCACCTTCTTCAACCTCCTCCTTCCCCAACTGCTAATCATGATGCTCTCCTATCACTGCCAGGCAGCAGGCAGAATGCTCTCCAGTGCTCTAGTCACACAGACCATGGCAGCATATGTTAAACATCTCTACAGACCAGGAAGAGGCAAAAGAAAATGTCTCAAGTGATGCCACAACATTGATCCTCTCTTGACTTGTATGGTGGAAACTTGGGGAAAGTTCATTGCAGCATCCTATTTTCACTGCTTCCTTCAACTCTCTTGAGATTCAGGTGATACAGGCGAAGGCATCTGTTATCTGTCTTCTGCTTTCTTTAAGTCCATACAAGCATGAAGCGAATAGAGAATGCGCCACAATCACCATAGTCTTTCCTCCTCATCGCTCAGGTCTGTAGACACCCACATGCAAAAACGACCCACCAACACAAAAAGGCACACACACGTGCACACACACACATACACACAAAACCCTCAACCATTTTAGGTTGTCTAGTTCATGTGGAATCCAAAATGGATTGTCCCATTAACTCTTCTCAATGTATACACAATCCTTACAGTGAACCCAGACCATACATAAAACATACACACATTGTACACACACATTCCAAACAAACACAGACTGAAACCTTTCACATGGGGAGGCCAGTAGACATCTCACCCTAAAGGAGATAGGTAAAATAGCCTATCCTTTCAGTAGAGATTATGCTGCCAACAACACCAGTCCTCCTTATCCCATTTAGGGACGACATTTAAGGAGGTATGCACTCCTTGAAAGAGGAGGTGCACTCTGGGTGTCTTTATAGAATTCAATTACGTTTTTAAACAACAAGGAAGCCCCAATGAGTCAGCACAGGACCTCGGGGAACATAATGATTTCAAACAGCAATGGTCCCATGCACAATTTATGAACAGAAAAATAAATATAGACAAGATTGATCTATATTGGTTTTGACATGTCCAGCCGGATAGAGGTCGCAATCTTTACTGGATCAATAAAAATAGAGCAAAGAATTCCTTCAACAATTCACCGTAGTAGGGCACAAGCCTGCACCCAAACACATACAGGTAATTACCGTTTACAGAAGAAAGGAACAAAGCAGGGCTATTAGGCAAAAACAGAGGGTTTCTGTGAATTACAGTAAGACAGAAAATCCAAAAAGCACCTTTACACATACATAGTACAAATTATACGATCTGTATAGGGTGCACACATAGGTCGACGGCGTTTCGATCCCGCTAAGTAATCATGGGGATCATCATCAGGACAATTGAATGAAGCCTAATAATTGTTAGCCTCTATTGCCTAAGAAGATGGGGAGAAAGGAAAAGAGGTATAATGAGAGAAGGAATATCAACGAAAGAAACGCTCAAGCGCCGGGTGACGTGGATAATGAGGATTCATGCTACGACAAGGTGTTGGGGAGAAATTGGTGGAACAGTGTCTATGAGGGAGGTGTTGTCAAGGTGACCGAGGAGGTTGTTTAGGATCCTCGAGTGTAAAGGACCAGAGTGTATGGACGACGCAGGTTAAAAGTCTGGGCGGTGTGGGAGGATTATAATACGCGGTGTAAGTGAGCAGCGCAAGTGTGTGAAAGAATAACCAAAATTGATGGACTTGAACCGGTGCTAGTGTCGGCGAATTAAAACCGAAGGACATGAGGGAGTGTCAAGTTATACACATTCCGTAAGGAAAGCAATACGCGGTATAAGTGAGGAACAGTCAGGATTGATGGACTGGGACCAGTGTCGGCGAATTAACCCCAAAGGACGTGAGGGAGTGTTAAGTCATACACAATCCTTAGTGGTAGCTTGAAAAGAATCAGATACATGCGGTGGAGCATGTAAAGTCACAGGCGCAGTGAAGGCTTAATTAAAACCGGTAGTCGTGAGACCAAAAATGTTATGCTTCATAAAATCGAGGCAGTGACTAGTGAGCTGTGATTACGGCGCGGTGATATGAAAGTGCCGTGGGTCGGGGCTTACTTCGGGAGCAATAACTGGCGTACTCGTTAATGCGAGTGGGGGAAGAGGGTAAAGCTGCCCTGGGGAGGGAATAGAGAAGTCATAAGGCGGGACTTGCCGTAGAATGAAAACTAAGGGGTGGTATCTAGCACGGTAGAAAAGACTTACCAGTTACGGGGGCTTGTAAAGGACGCGTCCGCTCGATCGCGTAATTATGGAAAAGGGCCCCTGGGAAAGAAAGCGGGCAGTTAATGGCAGGTCCAATCTGGAGTAAGTACTCAAATACGATCGGGACATGACTACTGGCGCTTACTGGGTCAGTCGGGGTATGTTCCTCTCTGAGAATGCAGTCGCGTTTCTCGAGATGGAAATCTACCATAATTAAGGACAACTCTGATAGGCGGGAGCCGAGCATGAAAATGGAGAAATGACAGCCCCGGGACAGAAATGGCATCCATCTTGGCAGGGTCCCTCTGCAGGGAGGGAATTGGGCATGGATATAGGTAAAGGACAACCAAGGGGTGTATCCTGGCTGCCATCTTGGAGTAGCGACCCACCCACTGTGTTAGGTAGAGTGCAGTGATAGAAGGTGGATGACAGAGGAAGAAATTGTTAAGGGACAAAGTGATACATAAAGAGAAGAAAATCATTAAGTTTCTGTTAATCAGCCACATATAATGTACAGTAAGGTTTTGTGAACAAACCACATGTATTGTACAGTTCTTATGTAGGGTACATAGCAGTCTCCGTAAATTGATTGGATTAGATTAGGGTGGTCCAATCTTCTTGTAGGTTCAATCCATTTTAATTCCTCTTTGTTTAGTAGTTTTGTGAGGTCACCGCCTCTGGGTGGTAAGATTATTTGGCTGATCACGGTCCAGCGTATGTCATTTTCACTGTGTCCTTTGGTATTGAAATGTTCGACAAGGGGAGCATTGGCGGTTTTACATCTAATCCTACTCCAGTGTTGCAAGATACGGAGCTTAATTTTCTGTTTCGTCTGGCCCACATAAATCAAATTGCATGGACAAAAGATGGCATACACAAGATTACAGCTATTACAATTTGTAAATGTTTTCAACTAATTTTTCACATCTTTAAAAGTGTAAGAGCAGATGACGAAAGTCCAGACAATTGGTTAGATTGCCTGACACTTTCCAAGCAAGAAGGTTCAGGCTCCCTGAAAGAACCAGGTGGTGATCTTCTCCGTTTGCGTTTAGGAGGAGACCTTGAGAGGCCGGGATTAGGAGAGGAATGTCGTAAGAGAGTTCCAAGGCTATGGGGAACCATGCTTGAGACGGCCAGAAAGGAGTTATCAGGACCAGGGAGCACTGTTCTTGTCTCACTTTCTGAAGAACCCTCTGAATCATGGCAAAGGGGGGAAAGGCGTAGGGTCTGAGAGGGGCCCAAGGTTGGAGAAAAGCGTTGACAGCGAGAGCACCCGGGTCTGGCATCCAACTGAAATACTGTGGAAGTTGGGAGGACAAGCGACTCGCGAAAAGGTCCACATCGAAGGGCCCCAAAGGTCGGACAGGGAATTGAAAATGGTTGGATTGAGTTTCCAATCGCTGAAGTCTACTAGGAACCTCGAGTTCCAGTCTGCGGAGAGGTTGGATTTTCCGGGGAGGTATTCGGCCCTCAGGGAAATCTTGTGTTCCAGACAGAACATCCAGAGTTTCTTGGCTAGGTCCGAAAGGTCGGCAGATTTCGTACCGCCAAGACGGTTGATATACGAGACTGCGGAGATGTTGTCCATCTTCAGGAGGACGGATCTGCCTTGGAGAGATTGTCTGAAGCTCATCAGAGCATAGAGCCCGGCTGTCATTTCTAAGAAATTTATGTGGTGGGAAGATTCCGAAGGGGTCCATATACCACCAGTGTCCTGGTCGAGGAGACGAGCACCCCAACCGTGAAGGCTGGCGTCTGACTCTAGAACGAAGTCTGGAGATGAACCAAATATAGCTCTTCCATTCCAGGCGTCCAAATTGTCCAGCCACCAGGAAAGTTCCAGTTTGGCTTCTTCGTCTAGAGAGACTTGGTCTCCATACCAAAGTCCAGATCTGAGAGCTTTGGCTTTTACTCTCTGAAGAGCACGGTAGTTGAGGGGGCCAGGGAAGATAGCTTGTATCGAGTAAGAGAGTAGACCAAGGAGTCTGGCTAGTTCTCTCAGGGATAAGGAGTGATGTTTGAGAACAAATCTGATTTCTTTCCGAATTTTGGCAATCTTCTTCTTGGGGAGTAAGAGAAGACAGGTCGAAGTATCCACGGTGAAGCCGAGGAACTCCAGAGATTTGGAGGGTAAAAGGATTGATTTTTCCCTGTTTATAATGAACCCAAGACTTTCTATGAGGTTCATAGAGGTTTGCAAGTCTTCTAGAATTTGAGAGTGAGATTGGGACATTATTAGTATGTCGTCTAGATAAATGATGAGACGAATACCCCTGGCTCTTAGGATGGAGACTATCGTTCTCATGATTTTGGTGAAACACCAAGGGGCAGAAGAAAGACCGAAAGGGAGGGCCTGAAATTGAAAAAGGCGATTGTCCCAGATGAATTGGAGAAAGGACTGATGTTCTATTGCCATGGGAATGGTAAAATAGGCGTCTTTTAAGTCCAATTTGACTAGCCAATCTCCATGGAGAAGAAGGTCTCTGAGCAGATGGATGCCCTCCATCTTGAAATGACGGTAGACGAGGTACTTGTTTACCTCTCGAAGGTTTATTACTGGGAGCCAACCCTTGTCTTTCTTTTTGACTAGGAAAAGGGTACTCACGAAATTTTTTTGAGACCAAGGGACCTCTATTATTGCGCCCTTCTTTAACATAGAGGAAACCTCTTCTTTGACAATTTCTAGATGCTCCGGAGAAAGAGTCATAGGATTGGGAGTGGTAGATTGGAAAGGAATCTCTGTGAAGTCTATTTTGAAGCCCTGAACTGTTTCTAGAACCCATGGATCTTGGGTCAGGGATTCCCAAACATGAAGGAAATGTTTTAGTCTGCCGCCGACTTTTGGAGGGGAAGAAGAAAGGGGTGCACTTACTTGAGGTGGTGTTGTTGGGAGCACCACGAGCGGGGAAGCCTCTTCTGCGTGAGCCTCTTCCTCTTTGTGGGAAGTACTGTCTGGAGTTGGAGGGGTAGAAGCCTCTACCTCTACCGGATGAACCTCTTCCTCTTCCGTAGGTGAAAGGCCGGAAATTACCTCGGCCGGAAGAACGGCCTCTTCCACCGGCCTGGCCATAAACACGCTTCATGTTGTTTTGGGCTTTGTCTAAGGCTGTAAAGGTCGCCACGTACTTGCCAAGGGTTTTGATCATATCTTGTCCAAAGAGGAGGCCATTAGGTTTAGTTGTTGGCTCTTTCTCTGCAAGGTCCCCGAGTTTGGGGTTGATTCTGATGAGGACAGATTTTCTCCTTTCAATATTGAGGGAGGAGTTGGCATTACCCAGTAGTACAATGGCTCTCTGGCTCCAACCTTTAATCAGGTTAATGTCTAGGGGTGTGTTGGAGATGTGTGATTCCTCAGCGAGGTCTAGGATTCTGGTAAGGGGACCCAGAAGGTCAAGAAGGTAGTCTTGACATGTTTTAAGGGCTCTTTCTAGACCTTTTCTTGGGTCCTTGCCTAGTTTGAATAGGAACTTGATTAAGTCGGGTCTAGATTGGGAGTCTGGCAGACTTTCCCCTCAATGAATGGACGGGGGCACTCAGATCTCATGGTGTTGCGAGATTCTCTTTGAAGAGAGTTTCTCAGCCATTTAGTGACAAACTTAGCTACGTGGTCGTGGGGGTACCACCTTTTGCTGTTAGGGTGGGAGATGTTTTCTGGGGAGAACATTTCGGCACCGAGAGGATCAAGGATCGCGTCCTTTGACGAGGGGGAGGAGTTCGCCTCTGAGGGAGGGTTAAAATCCCATTCATCGGTATTTTGCTCGTCAAGGTCTAGGACGAATTTGTCCTCAGGATCCAGGAAGAATTTGTCTTCCTCTGAGCTAGAGTTGGCGCTTGTTAAATTCATGCCGCTATGGGCAACGCTACCTTTTGGGGCGTTTGGGCCTCCCATGCTTTTTGAGGTGCTTGGACCTCCCATGCCTTTTGAGGTGCTTGGACCTCCCATGCCTTTAGAGGTGCTTGGACCTCCCATCTCGGATGAGGTAGCGCAACCTCCATCGGTATTCATACAGTGTTTAATTTTTTTGGTAGATTTGGAGTGATCAGCTTCCAGGTCTGAAGTGTCATCATCAGGTAAGAGGGACCTTTTATTGGACATAAGTTCACGGAATGTATTTAACATACAGGTCCTCATCTCCTTTTGAAGGAAGGATTTGAAATTATCAGAGTTATGGTTGGGGGAGCTTGCCATGGCGTCATCTGATTCTAGATCGGACATGACAGGTAAGTAGGATTACAGGGTTATCAGACAAAATAAATGGTTAGTATGGAATTAGCTCCCTTAATATTTCTTTTTTTTTTTTTATATATTTTTTATGCTTATATATCAAGGGCAGGAAGCTTAAGCTAAATTAAATAGTGGTAATTTGAAAGTAGTAATAGATATATTGGTTTTTTTAAATTTTTTTTTTTTAAATGAGCCAGTAAAATGAGCCAGTAACTATTAATGCCGATTAAAAGGTAGGGAATTTAAGCCTTAGAAGGCAGCCTTAGAAGGCGCTCGAGTTGGTGTATTGACGCGTAGAAATGCTACCGAAGGACTTGCAGTGGAGGAACAGCTGATCGTAGGGCAGTCGGTAAAATAACCGAAGCGCTCGAGCAGCTGATGCATAGCGACGGAGGAATGGCACTTAGGAGGCGTACCGCGTCGCGCCGCCGTTGCTAGGGTTCATTCCTCAGACTCGCATTGGAGGGACTTAAAGATCGCGTTTGTTCGCGTTTGAGGGGCGCGAGTGTATCAGCGCTGGTAAATAGATAAATCCTATTAAGGATCGCGTTTGTTCGCGTTTAAGGGGCGCGAGTGTATCAGCGCCGGTAATAAATAAATCCTATGGATGACGAAGGAAAGGAGAGGGGTTTGCGCAGGAAAACGCGGGGCAGGAAAAACGGTCGATTTTGGGAGGACACGCGACAACCATAGATTGGAAGTCGAGGGGATGAAGGGGGGAGATCGTGGGGAGAGGCAGCGATCGAGAGGAAGGTTGGGAACGAGTTACACAACAAAGCAGGTAAAAAACGTGGAAATAGACATTTTCATTTGCTAATAATGACAGTAAACAGTTCAATAATATAGTTAGACATCATGTCAGAATAAAAGTACAGTCATAGCTGGCAAACTGGTATAAAGTTAGTAAGGATTGTAAGAGGTTACTTATCTGTTGTGAGCCGCATTTAAAAGAGGCTGATTTATCTTGGCACACGCCTTTTATGGACACTGTTATGTCATTTAGTTCTATTCTTAACCTTTGTGATGTAAGCGGCTGTGAGCTGCATTAAAAAGATTAATGCATAATGTTAGCCTCCGTGTCTTTAATGAAATCCAGATTCTCTGGTCATGTTAATAGGAGAATCGCAATTCTTTACAGTCAATTGAAAAATCACATACAACACAATTACCACATTTGGCATCGCCCCTGAGGGGCGGTAGTAACCAGAGATCATTGAGTGTGGTATTTGGACTACTTGTTGAAGGGAGAGCAGCCCTAACCAGATGATTTTTCAAGTTTTTGTTCTTTTTGAAAGCAAAAATGGGCATTTCCAAATCAAGCGTACCGCACTTTAAGATATGCCAATTTTTCTTTATACTCTGACGGATTTTACTGGATGCCATAGAGAAAGTGGTAACACAGACCAATTTCTCAGTACTCTTCTGTGGTTTGAGTTCCAATAATGTCTCACATGGACAAAACCAGGCCCTTTTCATTGCATTCTTGACCAGGCGTCGTGGGTATCCCCTACACCTAAGTTTAGCCGCTAGTATGTTCGCCTCATTGAAATAGTCCACTTTTTGGAAACAGTTTTTTCTGAGCCTCAGGAACTGGAAGTACGGGAGGCTATCTCTCAGGGCTCTGGGGTGACAGCTATCATAGCTAAGTAGTTTATTTCTCTCCGTGGGTTTGCGGAATAAGGAGGTGTAGAGCAGACCTTCTTTGTGTTGAATACAAAGGTCAAGAAAGGGGATACTGGTATTGCTATGTGTGAGAGTAAAACTGAAACCATTACAATTGTTGTTCAGCCAATGTAAGAAGGCTTTCAAGGCATCATGAGATGCTCCCTAGATGAGAAAAATATCATCTATATAACGCTTCCACGTTAATATTCCTTCATGGAAAGGGTTGGTAGCAGGGAAGATGGTATTGCATTCAAGCTAATCCATATACAGAATGGCCAGAGTTGGGGCAAAAATTGCCCCCATGGAGGTCCCCTGTACTTGTTGGTAGTATTGGTCGTCAAACATAAAAAAGTTCTGGGTAAGGCAAATCTCAAGAAGTTGAATAATGAAAAGTGTGGGTACCCTGTGTGGTCTTGGTCTGCTGTTGAGTATGTTTTCCATGACCAAAAGAGATTCTCTTTGGGGAATGTTGGTGTAAAGAGACTCTACGTCCAATGTACATAGAGTCTCTTTCTCAGGGTCAAAGGGGTGATTCTCAATAAGGTTTATCATGTACATACTGTCCCTGATAAAACAAGTGGTAATGGGCACAAAATCCTTCAGGAAGAAGTTAACATAGTTTCCCAATGGCTCAAGGACGGAACCACACCCAGACACAATGGGTCTGCCAGGAAGAGTGTCAAGATTTTTATGAATCTTAGAAAGGGTATAGATAACCGGAATCCTAGGATTGGTCACATTGAGAAAGTTCAGTTCATGTTTGCTGAAGAAGCCATTTTCATGTGCTTCCGTGGTGATTTGTTCGATGAGTTTTTGAAGCTCTCTAGTAGGGTTGGTGGGTAGCAGGCAATAGTGATCAGTATTGGAGACTTAAATTGTAATCGTCAATGTTTTGCAAAACAATGCTACCGCCCTTGTCTGCTGGCTTAATAATTAGACCATCGTTATTCCGTAGTGTGGAGATTGTCCTTTTCTCATCTAATGAGATGTTATATGGGATAAAGAGGTGTTTTTTCTCCAGTTCAGAAATTTCTTTAAGGATGACTTTCTCGAACGTATTGATCCCCTTAGGGATCATATTAGATGTAGGGAAGAAAGTAGAAGGGGGTCTAAAGGGTGTAATGGTGTTTTTAGATTCAGTTGGATTAAGGTCAAAGAACGCCCTGAGTCTAATTTTTCTAAAGAACCCAAGTAACTCAGTTTGGAGGTCTAGAAAGTTAGGGTATGTTGTGGGTACAAATGATAGTCCCTTGCTCAGAATAGAGATTTCTTGACTAGAGAGAATGTGATTGGATAAGTTAAACAAGGGAATGCTCATGTCCGAGTTATTTGCGCCCATTACCACAGGTAGAATTTCTGTCTGGTTTGCCTCTCCCCTGGGGGGTTGTACCATCTCGGTTGCTGTTTGACGCGGCCCCTTTTGGGGGGTTCTTGCCCACCTCTCTCTAAAAAATGGGGCTTCTGATTACGTGTAGGAGCGCTACTTCCCTTCCCCGCGTCTGAGTTGTCGGATGATTCGGCAGAGGAATCAGTAAATCCCACAAAAGTGTTTCTTTGATTGAATCGACCCCAAGGTCTTGGATTCTGGGGATTATGGTTGAAATTCCGATTTGTATAGAAATCTTTGTGAAGGTAGGGGTAGGTGCGTTCTTGAGTAAAGGATTTAATGTCCTTTTTTACTTTGTTTGATCTTTTATTTTGTTCGCCGCTACGCTGGAGTTCCATGCCTCCTCGTAGCCGGAGTTCCTTTTCCTGACTCCTTCCTCACCTCGCGGTCAATGACGGTGCAGCGAGGCGTTCTGCTGGCGTTTTTCGCGTGAGGCTGTTCGCTGATGATTGGCCGTTTTTTCGCTTCAGCCGAGGACGCAGCGCAGAGCAGAGCCCAGATTGAGTTGAATTTCGGAAGCTTTCCCTGGAAACACGATAAGGAGCAGGAGGCATGTGGTGAGCGGCGTCTCATCTCCTTTGACTCGCGGTGAGGCAGGATACAAAGTAATGGACTGTTGGATACTTATAACTCTGGGCTTGGTATAGTTGAGCAGGCAGAAGATTGTGACACCTGGTGACTCTTTGCTCAGTTCTGCCCGGTTGGACTCCGCTTGTTCTGTAAAGTTTCCCCCTGCCGCTGAGGCTGCAGATAAGTGTGCAGCGGCTGCAGTTTGGGTGCTTTGCATGCCCTAAGAAGCACGGAAAGACACTTGAGGCTATCTGGATAAAGCCTTTGTTTTTATTTTTCTAATCCGAATAGCTTCGGCAGGTATCCAGTACGTTTGTTGGCTTTTTTCGGGGTTAAAGTGTTGGAGAAAGATTTTTTTTTCCTCTATCAAATTAAAAACATTTCATTGATTTTCTGGCGGGATGGGGCAAACAATTAAATGCCCGAGCCAAAGCGCGAATTAGACGCCAGCAACTTAAGGATGATGCCGCCGCTATAAAAAAGGCTGATACAGGCGCTGGGAAAGAAGATTCGCTTGTTGATATCTCTGGAACCTTGGGTGACGAGGAGGAGGAGACGACGGACTCTGTTTTTTCTATCCCATTCCAACTGGCTCTCTCGAAAAACCTGTCACAAGAGCAAGCTGGGGTAGTATACGACGTAAATTGAAGTGAAAGGAGCGAGGTGTTGGATAATCTTTTGCAGCCTGGGGCTTCCAAAGGCGGGGTGTTAGAGATGGCCCCTAAAGTCTCTAAAAATTTCCCATTATTTGAGAAAAAAACTGATAATTTAATGCCCGCTCCTCTTCCATCGGTGGGTTTAAGCTCAAGTCCTATCGGCCTACCGGAAGGGATGGTGGAAGGGGGGGTGGGTCCACTCAACCCATCATTATAAATGGGGCCAAAACTCTCTCTTCTTTGGATCTATCGGGCTCGCCAGAAAGCAATCCTATACAAGCGGAAGTGTCGCCCCAGATGGATCTCATAGTCTCCTCTTCCCATGGAGTGCAAATTCCGATTTTAGGAATGGAGACCGAGACCACAGGAGAATTCCAGATCTCGGTTAAAGATATGCTTAACATGATACTAGGTGAGGTGAGGGAGATGAAGCAGTCTCAACGGTCTGATCTGGCCCTTATCAATCAAAGGCTAGACAAAATTGAAGAATCAATCTCCTCTTTTCCTGTTCGGCTACAAGAAGCAGAGACTAGGATTTCGGGCCTGGAGGATCATATGAGTGATGTAAAAAAAGAGGTTACATCTCTTTCCAAAACCTCTAAGTCTCTTGAGCTAAAATTGGACGAAATGGAAAACTATAATAGGAGGTCGAACCTCAGAATCGTGGGAGTTCCCGAGAAAATCGAGGGTTCTGACATGAAACAGTGGCTCACCTCCTTTTTTCTCCGGGAGGTCATTCCAGAATTCAAAGGAGACTTAACGATTACACGCGTCCATCGTGTCCCTGCGCAGCCGTTTCCCAACTCCTCTCTACCTCGGACCATTCTTGTTAATTTTTCAGATATCCAAGTGAAAGAAACTATTCTCTCTAAGGCCTTCAAGCAAAGGCAATTTTTGGCTAACCCCTTCACTAAATGCCGGATCTTTTCGGACATGTCTGCTGCTGCGGCTAGGAGGAGGAAGGAATTTGTAAAAATGCTGCAATTGTTTAAGGACAGGAGAGCGCAAGCAATGATTACTCAGCAATCAAAATTAAAAGTTTTAGTGAAGGGCAAATTTCATTTATTCACGGACATTGATGAAGCACAGGGGTTGTTATGTATGATCTCTCAGGATTAATGGTCCATGGCTGTGAGGCTGTCTAATGAACTCTAGTGTTGGGCGCCTTTCTTTCTCTCTTTAATTGTTATCTTTTTTTTTTCTCTCTTTTTTCCATGAACTATTGAAATTAGCCGGATGGCAGTATATGCTCTTATTTTCGTTCTTTCTGTGTGGGGGAGGAAGGGAGAGGTCAGGACTGGACTCATAGGAAGGTTAAGGGGTGCTAATCCAAGGCACCTTATGGGTAGGGGTGGTCCCGCATGGCCGGCGTGGGGGAAGGGCCATAAAGGAAGGAGGGGCTACAGGGGTTGGGGGGGGGGTAGGGGGCACGAAACCAAAAAATTAAGTCTTGGATGTGTGCATGTAATTTACTTGTTTATAGTTGGAAGGCTAAGAATGTTATGAATACTGGATTGGTGTATTTGTTGAAATATGGGGTACCTAAACGGTTTACTATCAGCTTTGGAGTTTGGGTGTGGGGTGTTTTTTGTGTTCACTCTTTATCATGGAGCTGAAAATTATTTCCTTTAATGTAAATGGCCTAAATAATAGGAAAAAATGAGAGCAATAGAGATATGGGCCAAAACGCAACAACCTGATGTGATTCTATTACAAGAGACCCATATACCTAGGTTAAAAATTGAGGAATTCTCTATGTTTAAAAGTTGGGCTTCTTGTAGAGTATTCTCTTCATGTCCAGAGTCACAGAGGGGAGTGGCGTTATTTGTTAGTAAAAAATAGAGGCCCAGCTGGGTCAAGTGGAACAAGGGGGGTCGGGCCGCTGGTGCTGGGCCACCTGTGTGATTCCAAATAGAATCAATCCTGTTACGTTAGTTCGTTTTTATGCTCCAACAGAGGATAGACCAGAGATATATGAGGAGCTTTTTCATTCTTTGTTGATGGCCAAGGGTGAGATTATTATTGGTGGGGATTTCAACATTACGATGAACAGAGAGGTGGATTCATCCAGCAAGTCGAAGACACAATTTAAGCCTAAATCTCTTAGGTCTATCAAGAATAATATGTTGTTATTTAACCTGTGGGACCCTTGGCGTAATCAAAATCCGGACAAAAGAGAATATACTTGTTGGTCTGGCAGATTTAAATCCTCCTCTCGAATTGATTTTTTTCTAATTTCACGTCAAATCATTTTTTCTAAACAGACGTTGCTCCACAACGGGTTCTCGGATCATGCAATGATTATTATGGAATTGGGATTGGTAGATAGGGTAAGAACCCCTAAACGTTGGGTCTTTAATAAAAAAATATTTGACTGATGACATTTGGGTGGCGGCTATTAAAATTGAGATATCAGACTTTCTTTCTCGGAATATGGGAACTGCCCCCCTCAACTATGTGTGGGACTCTCTTAAGGCGTATATTCGTGGTCTGGTGATTGGTAGAGATGCAGCCGATCTTTCTGCAGTTAAGAATAAGAATAAATTGCTCCAACAGAAAATTCAGGCTTTGACTGTACTCAGGCAACAAAATTCAGCTAGATAGGTTCAAGATCAATTAAATGCGGCCAAACGAGAGCTCTCTCAGGAACTCTATACTCAGAGTGATGAGATCTTTCGTAAGGGCTCACAAAAAATTTATGAAGAGAGTAACTTTACTGGTAAACTCCTGGCGTGCCAGGCCAGAGAGCAAGCCTCGTCTAATCTTATACATTCTCTACACTCTCCAGACACTCTCAGAGATACAACGGTTCCAGCTGAAATTGGAGAAATAATGGTAGCACACTATAAGAGGATCTACAACACTCAAGCGACGATAGATCATCACAAATTATTGAATTATCTGGAAAAGTACTCTCTTCCCACTCTTTCTCTTATAGATAAAGTTAGTATGGCCACTCCATTTACTAGAGAGGAAGTAGAGAAAATGGTACAACAGCTCCCGATAGGGAAAGTGGCCGGCCCGGATGGGTTTCCCTCAGAGTTTTTTAAAGTATTTTTTAGTTCCTTCTCAGATTTTTTCGTCCAATTATTAAACTTTATGCTGTCTGGTGGATATGTCCCGGATTCTTTCAGGAAAGGAACTGTAGTAAGTTTTCTCAAAAAGGGTAAACTGCCCAACGATCCAAATTCTTACAGACCCATCACGCTACTGAATACAGATTATAAAATGACCACAAAATTATTATCTACACGATTTAACTCTTTTTCTTTAGATTTGATTCACGCAGACCAGAATGGTTTCATTGCCGGCAGGCAACTGTTGACTAACACTCATTTTTTAACAGAGGCTTTGGATTTTTTTGAGTCACGCAAGGTCCCCGCTTTAATTTTATTATTTGATGCCGAAAAAGCTTTTGATTTGGTGGTATGGGAGACACTTTTTATTATTTTACAGCACTTTGGTATCCCAAATGTAATTATAAATTTGATTCGGAGTCTTTATTCAGGGGCTAGGGCCAATATTATCATTAATGCTGAGTCTGTGGGACTAGTATCGGTTAAACACGGTACTAGACAAGGCTGTCCACTTTCTCCGGTATTAGTTGCTTTCTTCATTGAACCCTTAGCAACTGCAATCAGGAAAGCTCCTCTTTTATTCCCCCCTATTAATTTGATGCCTAAAATCAAACTTTACGCAGACGATATAATTTTGTTAATTAAGCCTGAAATGCAATGTCAATCTCATGCACTCCAAATATTTGAAGAGTTTGAGGCGTTGGGGGGCTATCGGATAAATAAAAAAAAACTGAAATTCTAGTTTGCGGGGGCATTAATCCTGTAATTCACCCTGATTTAAGATCATGCATTATTAACAAACCGAAAAGATATTTGGGGGTTTTGTTCTCTCCCTCAGTTTCTGATCTTTACAGTTTGAATTTCGTACCATTGTTGCATAAGGTACGAGCAATGTTTGAAAGATGGAATCCTTTACCATTAACTATTATTGGTCGTGTTGCACTAATTAAGATGTCGGTCCTTCCTTTATTTAATTTTTTATTTTCAACCATACCTTGTGCTCTGCCTAGATCATTCTTCTCCAAAGCTGAATCCTTGTTTTCCTCCTTTATTTGGGCAAAAAAGACGCCTCGTATTGCCTTGAATTCTTTATTCGAAGATAAGGGACAAGGAGGGCTGGCCCTTCCCAATCTTAAAGACTATTATAATGCATATTTGGCTCAATTCATGACCACATTCAAGGATAACAATCAGCAACTTTTTATACATTTTTTCATTGATTTGATTTGTGAAGAAACCCAGATTCCCTCCCCGCTTAAATTATTTAAATCACCAAAAACAGTCAGGTATAAGGTGCTGCACTGGTTTTTTAAGAGACGTACAGCACTCCTAAAGAGGTACTCCCTTTCGTTTCTTAACACATCCTTTTCCCTCAGCTCGACTTTCTCATTTTTCGGAGTGGATATTAGCATGGATTTGCTAGAAAAATGGCAGAGGATAGAGTTTAAGAAGTTAAGTGATTATATGGAAGATGGCGCTTGGATTAGGATGTCTGATATGACATCCCGGGTTCAAGGAAATTTCTTATTGCTGGGATCGTATAAGTTGATTTATGGAGTTTTGTCCCAATTAGACCCTTCATTCCTTTTTTTCCCTGCTCCGTTATTCAATGAATTATTTTTCTTAATACGAGAAAGAAAGCCGGGGGAGTGGAAACGATGCTTAACCGCAAATAGGGACCCGGACTTATGTCTTAAAGCAATTAATAAGTGGCAAGGGCAGGAAAATATGGTATTAACCCCTGCTGTATGGAAGTGAATTAATGGACTGGATTTTTCTGTATTAAGAGGTGCCAACTGGCGCAGAATGCTGTTTTTTAGTAAATGGCTTCTGTATTTCACTCTGGCAACGGTTAGTAAAATGTATCCTAATTGCTCTTCCAATTGTTATAGGTGTCTGCATTATAATCCTGCTAATTGGTCTCATGTTGTTGCTCAATGTTCTAAAATTGTACCTTTTTGGGAAGAAATATTTGCATTTATGCAAAACCAGTGTAAAATCTCAATTTCGGTTAATCTTAAATTGATTTTGTATGGATTTGATCCTGAATTGATGTTAGATGGGCAACTAGTTAAACTACTATATATAGCTATGGCTGCAGCGAGATCGCTAATTCTTCAGAACTGGTTTTCACAATATTGCCCTAATGTACATGAATGGTGCTATAAAATGCAAAAAGTCAGAAATAGCGAACAATTGTATGCTCAAAGAGTTGGGGCGATTCGCAAATTTGAGAAAATCTGGGGTTCGTATTTCGATTTTAATTGATTCAAATTGATTATGTTGTTTGTTTGTTTTTCTGTGTTTAACCCTTATGAGATGGCCTTATGTGCAGCTCCTGAATTTGTTGTGGTATTTGTGCATTCTGGTTAGCAGTGAGGAATATCCCTGGCGTGTTCCCAGATAACCCCAAATATATCTCTGGCTTCAGTCATATGGGCACTACATGCTCAAGACATTGGTTAGTTTTGGGTATCGAAACTGCCTCTGAAGAACTCAAAAAATTGGATGAAATCATCAAAGATCTAGAAAAACAGATCAATGATAACAACACTGTCCCTGAAGCTAAAAAACCTTTAGACAAGGTTGAGAAAACTGTACTTGAGTTCCACTGCATTGAACAAAATAAAAAATCTTTTAACATTTTTTTTTTTATTGAAGTCTTGGATAAGCTAAGCAAAAACATATACTGACTGCTATTGGGCAAACACCGAGGGTTTCTGTGAATTACAGTAAGACAGAAAATCCAAAAAGCACCTTTACACATACATAGTACAAATTATACGATCTGTATAGGGTGCACACATAGGTCGACGCTCAAGCGCCGGGTGACGTGGATAATGAGGATTCATGCTACGACAAGGTGGTGGGGACTTAACACTCCCTCACGTCCTTCGGGGTTAATTCGCCAACACTGGTCCCAGTCCATCAATCCTGGCTGTTCCTCACTTATACCGCGTATTGCTTTCCTTACGGAATGTGTATAACTTGACACTCCCTCACGTCCTTCGGTTTTAATTCGCCGACACTAGCACCGGTTCAAGTCCATCAATTTTGGTTATTCCTTCACACACTTGCGCTGCTCACTTACACCGCGACGTGAGGGAGTGTCCCAAAAAAAGTACAAAATGTTCAAAAAACAAAAAAATATAAAACAACAAAAAGAAGAAAAAAAACAGTTCTTTTTAGAACTACATCCAAATTATAAAAAAAGGTTAAATTTTTTTAAAACTCTATCATTCTTTTTTCCCATGGAACGCTTCCCGGTACGCTCCGTGGTGCGCGTACCGGGTGCTCCCCCCGCGCAAATCAAAAAAAAAAATATTTAGCCCCCACATTAAACTTAGGGGGTCAGGAGGGGTCTACTCTGCCCCCTTATGGTCATTTCCCCCTTTGTTTTTGCCACCTCTTGTTTCTCGATCCTACCGAGACACAAGATGGCGGCCGCTCCGGAATGTTTGGAATGTTTACAGACACCCGAGAGCCAATCAGGTTTCCGCGCACGAACTTGCGTAGCGCGCTGGTTAGCGCCCTGGTGCGCGTACCGGGGCGCGGCCATAGATATATATATTTTTTTTAAACTAAATTACTCAAAATTCACTGGAGCACATATCTTGAGACATAGCAAAGGCACATCGGGCTACCAGTCCCTACAATTTTGCCAAGTTTGGTGGAAATTCATTCAGCCGTTCGGGCTAAAAATGAGGTCGACCGCCCTATGGAAATTAACATGGGGAAAACACGTTTTGGGACCCCCTTTTATCTCGCCCCCGCTTGACAAATCCCCCCCAAACTTTCAGGGAAGGACCGGGGCGCCGCAAGGCAAATTTGAGGAAATTTTCAGGCAGATTCCTCAACCGGCGCCAAAGTTATTCACAATAGAATGTTGAGATTTTGCTTGAAAATAATCCTAACTATAACTACCTACTGGCGGTCGCAAGTAGGTATATATAGTTGGGATTTTTTTGAATAGAGATTTCTGAAAATTCTATGTTGAATAACTTTGGCGTTGATGGATGGAATTGGCTGAAATGTTCAGGAAAATGGCACATTTTGTTTCTGAGCGTCCCCTGAAAGTTTGGGGGGTTTCGTCAAGCAGGGGCCGAGAAAAAAGGGGTCCCAAAACGTGTTTTTAACATTGAGTTTTCCATAGGGCGGTTGGAGTCACTTTTAGCTCGAACGGCTGAATGGATTTCTATGAAACTTGGCAAAATTGTAGAGACTGTTTGCCCGATGTGCCTTTGCTAGGTCTCAAGATATGTGCTCCAGTGGATTTTGAGAAATTAACGTTCAAAAAAATATATATATCTGTGACAGCGTCCCGGTTAGCGCCCCGGTTCGCGTACCAGACGCTTAACGGAACTTCGCGAGGAGAAGCGGATTGGCTCTCCGGTGACTGTCAACATTCTAAACAGTCCGGAGCGGCCGCCATCTTGTCTCTCGGTAGGATCGCGAGACAAGAGGTGGAAATAAACGAAGGGGGAAATGAATGAAAGGGGGCAAGGTAGACCCCTCCTGACCCCCTAGGATTGATGTGGGGGCTATTAAAGGGCCCCGCAGGGCAAAAAAATGTTTAAAAAAAATTCCGATTTTTCGCGGTGGAAGCGCTACCCGGTACGCGAACCGGGTAGCTCACCGGAAGCGCTACCCGGTAGCGTAACGTGAGTCCGCCATCTTGTGTTTCAGAAGATTTTAGTCACAAGATGGAGGATAAACAATGTTGGGAATGGGTATAAGGGGGCACGGGAGACATATCCTGACCCCCTAGGTTTTCTGAGGGTGGCTGAGGAGGCCAATATATGTAAAAAAAAAAAATCACACGGTAAGCGCCCGGTCCGGAAAGCGTAACAAGGGGAAAACCAAGGGAAACAGTAAAATAATATTTTAGAGTGCTTAGAGGTAGGGTAGCTCTGAATAGAGCTGTTGTGTTGTGTGGGTGATGTAAGTACCAACATGTAGGTACCAATGAAGAGTCTAAAATTCAATGTACACCGTCTCCTCTGTAGATATTTTGTATGTTCTAATATGGGTTATTTAAATGTAAATGTGTGGAAAAGCACTTCATGCTTTAAAGCAATTGTATTTTTGAACTGATTGTTCTTTCCTCTTAGTCCTCCTCTTGGTTTCTTTTTTCCCCACACTCTTCTTCAGCATGATAGTTGATAAATTCGTTCCCTCACCTCCCTTCCCTCTCCCTCAGTCCCTTTCCTCCCTCACTTTGCTTATTGTCCTTACACTGCTTCCCTTAGTCTTTCCCTCACTTTTCCTGTATCGTTACTTCTTTTCTTTCACCCTCACTCTCCTCCCCTCAATCTCTCTCACTGCTCTCTTCTTACTCTGATACCTCACTCTCCCTTAGCAGTCCTTGTCTGTCCCTCACTCCCTTTCCCTCACTTGCCTTCCTTCACTCCTTCTCTCACTCACTTTCCTTCATTCTTCTACTGCATGAATTACAAATGAAAAAGAATAATGTGTCAAACAATTTTAAATTTCTAAATATAAATTTATTCCGTAGAATTGTAACAAGTCTTTATCAGGGATATCCTCTTGAATTATTTCCTCAGGAATGTCTTCATTTGAAAGTCTTTCTAACAGGTCAACTGTATCCAAACATTTGAGGTATTCCTCATCAAGAGATTGATCCCAAAAATCACTGTCTTCTTCTGCATTTGAAATTTCATCAATATTTTGGCTCTCATTTTTAGGGTGAATCATAATTTCCTTATAGGTTGATGATATCTCCAAAGTATTTGCAACAGCCTCCTTCGATTGTTCCATTTTTTTTTTTTTGCTGTAAATTGCAGAAAAAAAATAACTTTAATTTATCGTTTTCAGTAGTACCTAATATGAAACTACCTTTATCAAGTAATTAGCAATTAATATGGACAAATTTGATCAAATAGTTTTTAAAGCTATATCAGTAAAGATAATGCGCTGTAGGGGTGAAGTTGATACAGGTTCTTCTGAGTTTTTATCAGTGAAGTTATCTTTGGGCAGTGTATAGTATCAGGCAGGAACTAGAAAAAAAGAAGAACTGCATGTAATGAAGCCTAACTCAATCCATAACTATAACTGAGGGACAGTACATAACTAACAGAAAACGTTTTTTAAAAATAACTTTAGCTGCACAACATATTTCCCCTTAGAAACTATCAACTTACCTGTGGAAAAGTGTTTCAAATGGCTCTTACACTATTTGGCCTTGTGGATAAGTGTAGTACAGAGCGAAAAGTGATTTATGATTTCTAAGTTATTCCTGAAAAAGATGAAGCTTAGAGAAAGTGACGGGCACGGATTACTTAAAGGACAACAGAGTATTTTCCAAAGCAAAAGGTGTTCATACCATATCATTCGACGTCATGGAAAAGTAAGTGTACTTTCAATGAGTTCAGAAAAACTGTTTCTTTCAATAAGCTAATTCAAGCAGCCAATCAAAACATAGAGTAGAGGTAATGTAAGTCTGCAATGCTGTCCACATTATTTGTACAAACTTATGGATGTAATGTCATTTTAAAATTCCAACGATATAGACCTGATGGAAGTAAGTTGTCAACTTTAATTAAAAATGTTGTGGCTACACAGTCGTCGATTTCAGGAAGAACATTTGTAACTGCAGCTATTATATGACATGACGGTCCTTTGACAACATCAGGACATTACACAGCTTATTTAAAATGTTAAAAAGGCTGGTCTTTCGGCAATGATTCCCATTTGACTATGAAACAATGTTTGCCTTTTGACTTAAAAAATTCTTACTTAGTGTTTTTAGAAGTGAAACTTTAGGGTAGGTAACTGGCCTATAATGATTCTAGGAGTTGATATAATTTAGCCTGCTGTTTTAAATTGCTTTGTGATTAACAGTGATCAAGAGAATTAAATAATTGTAGTAGTCATAGAGGTAGTGTAAGTGTGCCTCATAGTAGGCAGTATCAGTGTTATAGGAAATGTGGAACATGAGTGAGCCAGAAGGGGAGATATTACTAGTACAGGATTGTGAATCTGTTTTTGGACGTTTTCTTTCTGAAAGTCGGGGAAAAAGAAAATGACGGGATTTGCTTTGAGGAATTCCAAGAGTTTTAAATGGCTCTTACACTATTTGGCCTTGAGGAGAAGTGCGGTAGAGAGCGAAAAGTCATTTATTGTTTCTTACATATTACTCAAAACGAAGGAGCTTTTCTTTCAGAAAGTGGCGGGCACAGATTTTTTAGAGCACAACAGAGTATAAGCTGTTCATAGCATATCATTCGTTTTATTCTCTTTCACCCTTGTTCTCTAACTCCACTTATCTTTCAACCTTTGATTCCCTATTCCAACTCTGCTTTTTTCTTTTCTCTCATGCACCATTTTCCAGCTTTTAGACCCTCTGCTTCGCTTCTCTTTTCCATCTTTCCTCCCTTTGTTTTCGAAATTAAATATTTTTGGGTTCTCCTTTTTTGTTGCAATCAGTTAGTATAACTCACCTTCACTCATTTATCTTTCTTTGTTGCCTCACTCAGTCTGTATCTGACACTCTTTCCTTCACTTCCTCTGTCCCCTCTCTCCCTCACTCTCTTTTCCTTATTCACCCTTTCCTTATTTAGTTTACCTTACTCACATTCTTTTAGTATCTTACACATCTTCAGTTTATTTTTCTCTTCTGTCCTTCTTTTCTGTCACTGAATCTATCCTCCTTTTTATTCTCTTAGTAATTTACTCTATTTCTATTTCTTTTTGTCTCTGTCTGTCTTTCACCTTTACTTTATTTTCCTTTCTGAATGTTTATCTCTAACTTTATTTCTTTGTAAAATTGTATGATTTTCAACCTTTTGCCTTGTCTTTTCTATTTTTTAAATACATGTTTTAATATTTTTCAAATTTTTGTTCTTTCTTTCACAGATTGAAAGTAAAAAAATAACAAGTGATCAAGTTAACAACAACTATAAGGTAAGTATTTAGTACTCTTTCCCTTACATCTCTATCACATTCAACTTCTATTAGTTCCACTGCTTTATTTCCTTAACCCTCAGTTTCCTTCCTTTGCTTTATCCCTCATTCCTTTTCTATTACTTACTTACTCCACTCCTTCCACTCCTTTTGTCAGTCCCTCTGTTCTCACAGTTCCTCACTCCTTTTCACTCAGTCCGTCTCTCTTACTCTTACTGTCTCTGTCTCTTCACTCTTTTACTAGTTGTTCATTATGCTTTCTCCCTGTAGTTCAAGCACACTATGTTATTTACATTTCTTTGCTGCATCAATTATTCCTTTTCTGTCACTTCTTCTTTTCTTCTTTCTGTTTTTTCTCTCTGTCATTCCACATGTTTTAACTGTATTCACTATTTTTTTGATTCGCTTCCCGGTTCGCGCGCCGGTGCGCGAACCGGGAAGCGAATAAAAAAAAAAGAGATTGCCAGAGTGCTAAACATTTTAGCAGTTTTTTATAAATGGGAGGTAGTTCTGAAAAGAACTTTTTTTTATTGTTTTTGTTGTTTTATATTTTTTTATTATTTTTCTGAACATTTTTTTTATTTTTTTGTATTTTTTGAACAATTTTATATTTCTTTTGGTTTTTTGGGGGGGGAACAACAAAAAACAGGCATTAGAAAGGGCTCAACAGGAGCAAAAAAAAAAAATTACTTCTTGGGGCATTTCGACCACTTGTGGTTTTCAAATGCTTTATTAATTAAAATGATACTCCTCTCCCCATAACAAATTAGTGCACCACAATAAATGCACACTAGCTTCAGGTGTGCAAAATTGTTTTGAATACTTGGGACCGTCTCCCTCGCTTCTGGTCCCAATAGAGTTTCCTGTGATGGTGTACTGGCCACAGGATTTGGTGGGTTATCCTGGAGGTGACGCACCTCAGCAACGCTATAATTGATTGGATGCCACCTCTGCATGTGGCGGTGCATAGTATAGTTTCCGCCTCGGGACAGAACTGCATCGCAAATGAGGCCTGTCACCAGCCGGGCATTGACCTTTTTTTGCCCTCGAGGGTAAGAAAAAAATTGCCATATAAAATGGTCTAAGCAGTGGGATTGCCGGGGCTCTTCACGCAAGAACTGCCTCGGCTCTACCTCCTCTTTGTCTTCTTCTTCCTCTTCCTCTGGGTTTGGAAGGAACTGTGCAGGTGGTCCTTCCTTCCTAGGTGGTTGTGGTGGTGGTGGGGGTCCACCAGCTGCAGCTACTACATATGCCATGACTGAACAAGCAGAAACAGGTCTTCCTCTCACAAAGATGAAAGTCAGAGTGAGGAAAAAAGGTGGGGGCTTTCATCATTTGGGAAAAAAATGTTCTAAACCAATGAAAAGTGTTATTTTCAGGTCACATGACCTGTTACGCTTACGTTGCGCATCCCGCTCCGCGCCCGGAGCGCTTCCGGGGTGCTGCGCTTCACGCCTCGGGTCGCGCTCCGGAGCACTTCCGAGTGCGCTAACGCGGCGCGTCATAAGACGCATTATGCGGCAACGCGATACGCCGTGCTTACGCGACGCGTCACGATGTTGTTTTCGAACGCGGCAGTTGCGCTAATGGAACGTTTCCCGGTGCGTGGACCGGTAACGAAAAAAAAAATGTATATACATAAAAAAATTATATTAAATACATATAAAATATATTTTTCCTTTAAAAGAAGAATACATTTTACAGCTTTTGATATTTGCAATTAAAAAACCATTGAAATTCACTGAAAAAACCATAGGTTATAGACCATATATAGTTAGGAATTAGCATTTACAAACCCTTGAAAATTCACTGAAAAAACCATAGGTTATAGACCATATATAGTTAGGAATTAGCATTTACAAAACCTTATTTTACTCACACAAAACCATTGAAATTTGCATATATAGTTAGTTGCACTAACTATATATCGCGCACCCGCAATGCACTGCTGATGATGTCACATATTAAATGACATCACTGATGACATCTCATTTGACATTACTGATCACATCACTGATGATATCATTCATGTGATAATACGATGAACCTCTTCAGACTCTAATATAACCTTAGATACACTCAGTGTAAACAGACACTCACAGACTATCACTCATCCATGGAGTTACTCACACACCTAGTCAGTCATGCAAAGAATCAATCACACCTCCATTTCCTCAACTATACAGTTATACACACCTTACTTATTCAAACATATACTAACACATATTTACTCTCTTATACAATCCCTGATACAAGTTCACAATGATCCATACAGCCACTCACACATTCACTGGCTCTTATGCACAGTTATTTATATATGTCAACTCTCGCATGTACTGTGTTTTACATATGTACTTACTTTGACATGTAGCACTGAGATATCCATTCACTCACCAATACACTCATGCACACAGTCAACCGCCCATACAGCTGTTTCCACATGCACTTTTGAACCCATACATCTAGTGAATCAACTGCTCACACATCTATGCACAGAGTCATACACCTCCCAGCCACCCACACACACACTCAGTCTCCCATACAAATACTTGGGCAACCAATCAATAACCCATATAGTTACTCATATAGCTACTGATCAACACATGCAGCAGTTTACAGAACAACAGACATAATGATGCACAAATTAAGACAGTTTAGTCACTAACCCATGCACTCAGTGAGACACATTTAATCACTCACTCATACAGTCAGTCATGCACCTACTAAATCCTTCATCCAGACACTTATACATCCACTCATTCTTCAATATGTAAGACATATTTTAACTTTACAGAAACATACAGTCACTGGATGTTGTCATCAGTGATGTTATCAGTGATGTTATTTGAGATGTCATCAGTGATGTCATCAGTGATGTCACTGACCATGTCATGAATGATGTAATATGTGACATCATCAGCAGTGGATTGCGGGTGCGCGATATATAGTTAGTGCAACTAACTATATATGCGAATTTCAATGGTTTTGTGTGAGTAAAATAAGGTTTTGTAAATGCTAATTCCTAACTATATATGGTCTATAACCTATGTTTTTTTCAGTGAATATATATATATATATAAAGAAAGAACATCCGAGAACGCCGGTAATTTACTTCATACCAAAGATTCATAAAGACAAAGAAAGACCACCCGGTGGGCCGATCATCGCAGCATGTGACGGCCCACTTGAAAATTTGTCCAAGTACATTGACTTCTTTCTGCAAGAACACGTGTGTAAGTTGGAATCATTTGTAAGAGATACTGGAGATTTTTTATCTAAAATTGGCAAAGTAAGATGGCAAAATGGTTATTATTTAATAACTCTAGCTGTCTCATCTTTGTACACGTGTATTAGAAATGTAGATGGATTAAGAGCAGTGGAATACTTTCTTGCAAAAAGACCAATTGAATTTACAATGCATAACAAAATGCTCATGGACATGTTAATATTCTGTTTGGAGCACAATTTCTTTCTCTTTAATAAGCAAATGTACCGTCAGGTTCAGGGGGTTGCCATGGGGGCCAGCTTCTCCCCCAGTTATGCCTGTTTATTTATGGGCTGGTGGGAGGAGCTGGTCCTCAAAAGGCAATACAGTGACATATACAAGGATAAGATTGTATCCTGGTTAAGGTACATTGATGATTTGATAATAATTTGGAAGGGCACCTTAGAGGAAGCTGAGATATTCATTAAATGTATCAACAACAATCGAGTGAATTTAAAATTCACATCCCATATTAGTAATTGTCAGGTCTCCTTCTTGGATGTGCAAGTCAACATAGAGAATAATCAAATCAACACCACATTATTCAGAAAGGAAACAGCAGGGAATACTCTACTGCATGCAACTAGTGCACACCCCACACACCTTATCCACAGCATCCCCTATGGGGAGATGCTGAGGTTGCGTAGAATATGCAGTGATGAGGGAGAACTACAAAAACATCAACAGGAAAGTAAGATCAGATTTCTAGATAGAGGCCACAGTGCGAAAACAATAGATACAGCAATCACCAAGTCGAGATTGAAGTCTAGGGAAGACCTTCTGGGGACAGTAGATACCACCTTAGATGAGAACAAGGGAAGGGCACAAACACCGGAGGACATACCTAGACTCATTATGACATACAGTCGACAACATAGGGAATTGCACAAAATATTACAGCGCAATTGGCACATAGTCAAAGATGACCCTGTTATTGGTGAATGTCTCCCAGAATATCCTGCAATAACCTACAGAAAGGCGACCTCCATGGCAGATATCTTGGTAAAAAGTAGCCCTGAATACAAGGAGAATACAGGATGGTCATTGGCTCGCAAGGGATTCTATAAATGCCCTAGTTGCAAGGCATGTTCATATGGCGTTAATAAAACATCATATATGACAGCCTTTAGCTTAAAACCCCAGACTATAAAATATCACTTAACATGTAAAAGTGAGTATGTGGTCTACGTACTAGAATGCAGTTGCAACCTAAAATACGTAGGTAGCACAAAGCTACCAGGCCACAAGAGGGTCTTGCAGCACATTAGGGCGATCAACAACAATGATCCTAACTATCCTGTAGCCAAGCACTTTCAAGAAACACATGGAGGCAAACCCAAGGATTTAAGATATTATCTAATTGATACTGTCCCAATACAGAGAAGAGGTGGGGACAGGGAGGGAATGTTACGCCGGCTGGAGACTCACTACATATTAACACTAGATACTAAGCAGCCTAAAGGTTTGAATATGAGTGAGGATCTGTATACATATTTGGAATAACAGCCTTCAGTAAAATCCTATTCATTCCTGTGGGGATTGCATATAGCAAATTGTATGATAATGTGGTCATGTGTGGATGCATGTACAAGTGCACATGCCTCGGCATGTGCAGGTGTATATGTATGCACACACATATTCGGTAAAACATAATTATTGAATTGCACTAATTTGTTCCTTAATAATGTTCTTATTGTCCGAAGCAAATGACTAAGTAATTATGAAATGTGTTTATGTAAATATTTTAAATAGCTTTGTACATATTACAGGAATTTTTATTCATAGAGATGAAATATATATATTTTTGTATATAATATGGGCTTTTTATAAAACAATTATTTATTGAATTTTAACAACTAAATGAATGAATTGATTAGTATTTTAATGGAATACTGGTTTTATCAACTGTGGGAATCATTCTATAGATGTTGAAAAAAGCCTTTAACTGCTTAAGCCTTTTGGAACACTGTCTCTATGTAAAATATTTTGTTGTGTACATTTTGCTATTGGTTGTAGAAATGCTTTAGATATATGTCAAAGAATTAAGTAATCACTAAGGGTGTCACTTGTTGGGCACCAGCTATATAAGTTTAGGTCAAGATTTTATTATTATTTTTCAACACAGTGAGGTATTAGTTTGTTTAGGGTTCTGGGGATGCACATTAGTATTATGTTTATTAGACATTTAGGAGAATAATATTTGTAATTGATTTTCTTCGGGGTCAGGATACGGGTATAACGTCCAGAATGAGCTATATTGTAGCTAGTATTCACTATTAGAATAATGTATTTTACATTTATAGCTAGACCCATTTACAAATGCATTCGAAGCAATCATTGGAAATATGAAATTGACATTTTATGTATTTTACATGTATTTTCTTAGAATTGAAATGTTTTGAAATGAGAATGGAAAAGAAAGACAAACAATAGTTAAATATTTCTTCTATGTCTATTGAAGCACTGTCACTTTAAAAAGAGGTGTGTCTCACGACACTGTTGTCATGTGATCAAGGCAGGGATCTGCCAAAACGCGTCGTGATGATATGGTCGCACAGTTGAAATAAATTAAAAGAAGCACCAAACTGGGTCTACCTCGTCTCATTGCAAGTCTTTTTGGAGAAGTTGTGGAGTAGACGAGCCTTGCAACATATATATATATATATATATATATATATATATATATATATATATTATATATATATATATATATATATATATATATATATATATATATATATATATATATATATATATATATATATGGTATTCCAACAATGAGATTCAACCAAAAGTGAAAATCCAGGGTGAAACTGTGCACCTAACACCTTTTATGTGTTTTTTATATTTATATGAAAACCCTCACTACTGTAATGATGACCATTCTCATCAGTAGGCAATAAATCCCTACTTTTGAGGCATTACGTGATTTAGATCGAGAAAAACCTCTTAATGCCTTTAAAAAACATGGACTAGTAAAACACACATAGTCTTTCCTCGCTTACCATGCATTTCACACAGAACTTAAACATCGACCCGGTAACTAAACAACATATCCAGGGCCATAACGGACGGAAGACTCAGCACAAGTCGTGTCACTGAAGATCCTAAGGTAGAAGCAGCTGAATGGAGCCAACACAGAACAAACCGTAATGTATACTCTCACCCACTGTATGTATGTAATTGGAGCCATGTCCTTCACTTAGTAGAACAAAAGACTCGATGGCCACCTGTTGAAGTACCCTGTTGAAGCACAGAAGGTATGTCGGTATGAGTGTTTGTCTTAACAAAGGCGCCCTGAGCTTTCACTCGGTAAATGGTGCCCCCAGAACTCTACCCCGGTAATGTTTCGTTGTTTTGTCTGAGTATAAAATGCAAGATCGGGATAGATAGCAGTATTGAAATTCATATACCTTTGAAACCATGGGCATTTAGCGGGTAAAACATGAGGTACCTAACAGTATCTATTGCCATCCATAAAATACGCCACATCGTTTACACGCCAAGCCCTGAGCCTCATTCTAGAAATGTACCAATGTTGCGCTGTGTGTTAGAATAAAAGCGCTAGATCTAATAAACAATCCCTTTTAAGAAGGGCATGTATCGAGGAAACTTGGGACACGCCGCATTTATCCCATAGACAACACGCACTAATAACAACAAACTCAGGGGCAGAAAAGAGAAAAAACTGCACACGCTTTTCTCTACTTGATTGTACACGAGACATCACAGGACTACTCAGATTACCAATGCCTAGAAATAAAGAACCTTCTTGTGGGTTGATAAAAATGAATGGAGAGGAATAAATAAAAAACACAAATGAGCGGCAGCACCTAGATGCATGACAGAACATCTAACCATGAATAACGCGATGTAGAGGGAGATATTGCCAAGTATATAACTACGAGTTAGGAGTTATATATTATGGAACGTTTTTGAACTATGATTTGAGCATCTCTAATTGAAGAACTGACAGAGATTTTTTGCCTAAAAGAGCCCAAGTGACCAAACGATAAAGAATTGTCATTCTTATGTTGTTGCTTCACTAGAATATACATACTAAAGACAGCACTGATAGGAAGCTGACCAACCTCACACTTCCTTATCTGGTTGTGTTCCTTTCTCCCGACCCCCCTTTTTTTATTGTTTTCATACAGGTACTGCTGGACCTCACTGGAAACAGATTAAAATATCTAATTCCTCACACTTCTTCTAGAACAAATATTCCTGAGGAAACTATTCACATAGACACCCACAGTCTCACCACACCTACCACCCTGATCCTGAAGAAAGCCCACCTGACCCACCGAGGCAACATAAGGGCTGAAACATGTCGACCATTTTTAAACAATATTCTAGTGCGGGAGATCCGTAAATAAATCTCATCACGCACTTACAACCAATTTGTAAACAATACCTCGAATCCAGATCTATCAAACTGACACCTGGCTGTACGAGTATTTTTTAAGTCACTTTAGTATATAACCTGAGTATCCCTGACACTACTGCACTAACTAGGGGTACACCTCCGGGCGGAAGAAGCATGAGCACTAACCCCATGATGATGCTGTCACGTGATTAACAGTGGAGCAGAGAATCAAGATATATGGCTACTCCTACCATCTGCACGTGAATGAGGATTTTTTATTGGGACATAAAACACAAAGAATTGCTAACCCAAGTTATGCAGGACAAGTGATCCATTTCCCATTTGATTTTTGGATATAGATTAAGGAAACTGAATGGATCATAGCTTCTTCTTTCTCCCTCTACTCTGATGATTTATATATATATGAACACACACACACATATATATTTATATAGGTGTATAAATATCTGTGTATAAATATATATATATATATATATTCACTGAAAAAACCATAGGTTTCATGAGTGTTATAGTTAGCTGGACATGTCACTCGTACAAAACCATAGAAATTCCTCCGTTATAGTTAGTTGTGCTAACTATAACTCGCAAGCCCACAATGCACTGCTGATCATGTCACATATTACATCATTCATGACATGGTCATGTGACATCACTGATGACATCACTGATGACATCTCGAATGACATCACTGATGACATCATCCAGTGAATGTGGTTTTGTTTGAAATTTAAATATCTATTATATATATATATATATACCAATCTGTATTGAAGATTGAGTGGATATATAAGTGTCTGGATGGAGGATTTAGTAGCTGTCTTACTGTTTGTTTAAGTGAGTAATTAAATGTGTCTCACTAAATATATGGGTTAGTAACCAAACTATGTGAATGTGTGTATCAGTGGGCCCGATTCACAGAATGAACTTAAGACTAAATCCTAAACTTACTACTATTTGGTATTCACAGAATGCACTTACTACTTTCGGGATTCAAAGATTAAACTTACTACTTTCGGGATTCACAGAATAAACTTACTACTTTCGGTATTCACAGAATAGATTTAAGACTACTAACTTTACGTCCGCACTCGGGCCGTAAATTACGGCCCGGAGGCGGAGTTTGCGGCTTGGGGGCGGAGCTTACGGCCCGGAGGCGGAGCTTCCGGGCCGGAGGCGGAGCTTCCGGGCCGGAGGCGGAGCTTGCAGCTTGAAGGCGGAGCTTCCGGCTCGGAGGTGGAGATTTCAGCCATGGCTAAATACCCACCTCGGAGCCGGAAGCTCCGCCTCCAAGCTGCAAGCTCCGCCTCCGGCCCGGAAGCTCCGCCTCCGGGCCGTAAGCTCCGCCCCCAAGCCGGAAACTCCGCCTCCGGGCCGTAATTTACGGCCCGAGTGCGGACGTAAAGTTAGTAGTCTTAAATCTATTCTGTGAATACCGAAAGTAGTAAGTTTATTCTGTGAATCCCGAAAGTAGTAAGTTTAATCTGTGAATCCCGAAAGTAGTAAGTGCATTCTGTGAATACCAAATAGTAGTAAGTTTAGGATTTAGTCTTAAGTTCATTCTGTGAATCGGGCCCCCAGTCTCTGTTGTCGTATAACCTGCTGCATCAATTGGTCACTAACTAACTAACTAACATCAACCCGATCTATTGTGTTTATCGGAAACTTGGCTAGATGACCATAATATCCCTGATATAGTCACAGCCCTTCCCCCAGACTATAAGATATTGAATGTTAATAGAGTCGATAAAAGGGGTGGTGGTGTAGCTCTATTGTTCAGAGACCACCTCTCATGCAGGCAAGAGACTATCGTGCCGGCTGAAAAATATGAAGTCCTGGCATTTACTGTGTCCATGAACACCAATGTACTATTCGGAGGCTTTTTAATCTATAATCCCCCAGGTTGCACTTTAAATTTTAGTACACAACTACTTACACAAATCATGCCTGTCTGTTTGAAGAATAAGAATATCCTCCTTCTTGGAGATTTTAATATACATTTGGACAACAGTAGTAGCTCCCTGACGAATCTACTAGTGGAAGACATGGCTATCCTGCAATTATCTCAGAGAGTCCATCAACCAACTCATATTGCAGGACATACATTAGATCTGATATTCTCTAATATTGAATCTATAGACATCGACCCTTCAATACCACTGTTATGGACTGATCATTATTTGATTACCTTTCGTATCAATCTTCCTATCCCCCAGACCAAAAAACACAGTGTATTTACAGTAAGCACGAGAAACTGGAAATCTTTCACAATCGATAAATTTAGAAATCATTTCTCACACCCCTCGTGCACAAGCACCAATATCCATGACGAGATAGATCTCCTTCACAAAAATATCAAAATTGCTCTTGAACATTGTTCAACCACCCCATCTCGTCATACACCAGGCAACAAAAAATCAGAGAGATGGTACGGACCTGAACTTAAGCTTCTAAAAAGAAATTGTACTTCCTTTGAGCATAAATGGAGAATATCCAAAACAGATGAGACCAAAGATAACTTCAGGAAAGCTCAAACACTCTATCACAGGGCAATCAGAAAGGCGAAAAAGGAATACTTCACACGTAGAATATTTGAGAATAAAAATTCCTCAAAAGAACTTTTTAAAATCGTCAAAGAATTATGCAACCCAACCAATCTCTCCCTACATCTTACCGCCTCACAGGAAAATTGTAATAAGCTCAATGACTTTTTCTGCGAAAAAATTGATACCATCTACGCCTCCTTTCCAAATCACCTGACCGAAATCTATGAACAGGATGTACCAACCGTTGCACATACCAGCTGCCATGGTTTCGGCCCTTTTTCAGAAGAGGAGGTAGAAAAGGTCATGCTTGAGGTCAAGTCGGGTTCTCCACTTGACCCTTGTCCACATCACATTTTTTCCCAGTTAACTCCTGTTATATGTCCAGCAGTTACTAGAGTACTCAATCTCTCCCTTAGTTCTGCTGAATTTCCAGATTCATGGAAACAGGCCCTAGTCACCCCTTTAGTAAAGAAGGCTGGAGCAGACGTAAACAATCCGGCCAATTATAGACCAATATCCCAGCTACCTTACTTATCAAAGGTTCTGGAGAAGTTAGTCAACAGAAGTCTGTCCACATTTCTGGAAGCAAATGGCCTGCTGGATGATTCACAGACAGGGTTCCGGACAAACAACAGCACCGAAACTACACTCTTAGCGGTGACAGACAGTATCAGAACCAAGGTGGATCAGGGTAGAACAGTCGCACTGATACTTCTTGATCTATCAGCGGCTTTTGATACTGTACCCCACAATCAACTGTTGAACATCCTGGCAGAGAAAGGAATACTGGGCAAAGCATTGGGATGGCTACAATCGTTCCTAGCGGATCGAACCCAATCAGTACGTTTGGGTGACTACACATCCCCTCCACGACTCATAAAATACGGAGTTCCCCAGGGGGCGTCATTGAGCCCAACTTTGTTTAATGTATTCGTCTCCTCGCTGGCAACCATTGGCAAAAAGTGGGGCGTAGAAATGTGCTCCTATGCTGATGACACTCAGCTGATGGTCACCATTGATGGAAATGATGACTCCAAAACTAGATTGACGAACTGTTTGACCGAATTAGCAACTTGGATGCAGGACCATTGTCTTAGACTAAACGCCGACAAATCCGAAATCTTACTGTTCGGCAGAGGCACACAGGCCTGGGACAACAGCTGGTGGCCAAGTGACTTGGGTTTGCCTCCCAACCCCACTGCTAAAGCAAAAAACTTAGGCATAACACTGGATAGGGATTTATCCATGAAATCCCATGTTTCTATAACTTGTGGAAGGAGCTTTGGACTTTTGAAGTTGCTTAGACGTGTCTTCCCCTGGGTGCCAACGGATTGCAGGAAAACCTTAGTCCAGTCACTACTGATGAGTAGGCTGGACTACGGTAACTCTCTGTTTGTAGGAATGGCGGATTATCTCTTTTCTAAATTACAGTTGGTTCAGAATGCCGCTGCCAAAGCCATCTGCAATAAAAGAAAATATGATTCAGCTAAAAGTTGCATGCGTGAGCTTCATTGGCTCCCAATGCGGCAACGAGCCATTTTTAAGCTGTTGTGCATTTCTCATAAGGTACTCCACGGCTCAGGCCCCACCATCCTACACGACAGGGTCAGATTTCATAAACCCTCTAGACACCTACGATCTATGACGTTAGGAAGAGCAGTCATCACCCGAGCTCGTACTGTCAGGATGGGAGAGCGGGCCTTCTCTCACATTGCGGCAACAAAGTGGAACGAGCTACCCCCTAAACTTAGAACAAATGACTGCTTTGTCTCATTTAAGAAACAACTGAAAACATTCCTCTTTCCCAGGCCAGATCAATAATTTTCAATCAGAGCTGATGTCAAATCACTTGCAACTTTCTTCAGCGCTGTGATGTCCTTTCAGGATGAATGTTAGCGCTTTACAAATAAATAAATAACAAAATAACTACATGAGTGTCTATATTAGTTGGATTTGTAAGGGAGACTGAGTGTATCTGTGGTTGGGTGGGGGAGTTATCACTCTATGCATAGATGTGTGAGTGGTTGATTGTCTAGGCATATGAGTTTAGGAGTGCTTATGGAAACAGTTTTTTGGGTGTCTGAGTGTGTTTATTTGTGTTGGTAAGTGAATATACGTGTCAGTGGTACATCTCCAATAAAGTAGAAAAATAAAAGGCATTGTATATGAGAGTGGGTGTATATAAATAAGTATACGTAAGAGTCACTGATTGTGAGAGTAACTGTATGAATGTGTGTATAATTGTAATAGTCATTTTTTAACATAGTAACTATGATTTACTATGTGTATGTATAAATCAGCTGTTGTGTTTATAACTGTGTAGGTGAGTAAATGTAAGTGTGATTGATTCATTTCATGAGTGAGTAGCATCACTGCATAACCGACTAGGATGACTGCTGATGTGTCAATGTCTATATAGGCGTATCAGTACATTTGATAGTGTTACCATTGATCAGGGACTGTATGTATAAGTGATTCTGTGGAGGACTGGACAGTTGTGTGTGTAGACTTAGGAATCAGTGAGTGCGTATGTAGTAACTGGTATGTGTGTGTCAATGCTTTCAAATATGATACTCTGTATTTTACAGTGAGTGATCAAAGGTTATACTACTGTGTGATGAGGTGTATCAGATTGTCACTTTGATGATGTCATCAGTGATGTCAACAGTGATGTCATTTGAGATGTCATCAGTGATGTCATCAGTGATGTCACTGACCATGTCATGAATGATATAATATGTGACATTATCAGCAGTGCATTGCGGGTGCGCGAGTTCTAGTTAGCACAACTAACTATAACAGAGGAATTTCTATGGTTTTGTACGAGTGAAATGTCCAGCTAACTATAACATTCATGAAACCTATGTTTTTTGTCAGTGAATTTCAAAGGTTTTTTAAATGCTAATTCCTAACTACAACGTCTCTGAAACTTATGGTTTTTTCAGTGAATTTCAAAGGTTTTTGTAATCGATAATTTCTAACTATAACGTCTCTGAAACCTATGGTTTTTTCAGCGAATTTCAAAGGTTTTTTAAATGCTAATTTTTAAGTGCAATAGTAGTTATATCTATTTTTTATACTGAATTTCTACAGTTTTTTAACTGTTTATTTATGAATATGTTATTAATTAAACAACATTATATATTGTTCTGAAAATTGCAAAAAGAATATTAAAACAAATTTAATACTGAAATATTTGAATTTTTTTGTGTATTTTAATTTATTTATCTAATATTCCTTTAAAAAAAATTCCCAAATTTTTTGGGGAATTGCCCACCAAAGGGTATTCTAGCTGCCATTTTTGAAAAGTTGTCAAGGATCCGCGTATGGTGAGTGACCAGTGCGTGTTTTTTTCAGTTACGTCATATACGTACAATGTTTCGTGGTGTGCGCGACCGGTATGTGACCGGTCCGCGACTCCTGTTCCAGCGCATTCATGACACATGCGTATTACGGTACGCGACACTTGCTCAATGGCGGGCCCCACTTGACGTCATATACGTGCTGGGGCGCGCTGGGTGCGTGACTCCTGTGAAATTTTTTATGTTCTAAAATGATATATACATGTCTTTAATGTACATATTAGGGCTAAAGATTATCTAAGGTATTCATAAAAATATTATATTTCTACTTGTAATAAACATATTATTTTTAAGTATATTTTCGCGAAGTCGCGTCGGATGCGCACTTCGAGAGCGCACGGTGCGCGGATCCATTGTGACCTCAAAAAAAAAAGATTTGATTGGTTCAAAACATTTCCCACTGTAACTATTAAAGGACCCCACCCATTTTAATTATTCTGTTTGGAGCAGTTGATGAGATACATCTCTTCTTCTTCCAGAGCTGGTTTTGGAATTTTTTGGGTGTTTTAAAAATATTGCATTGGAGAAAGGGCATCTGGTTCGCAAGCTCCTCATCATTCTTCAGATGAAGATATAGTGGAGGAAGTTCCACCTAAGCAGAGGCCTGAATCAGTGGTAAGGACATTTTTCACCTTCCCTGCCGGAGAAAAAAAGGTCAACGCAATAAAAGTCGCATGCTTGCTGTGTGACAGGGTCCCGTCGCGAGGCAGTGACAAGAAATACTCCTGTGGAACAGCGAGTATGTATAAACATCTGTGGACCATTCACCCAAAGAATCTGGCACGAGAGGAAATGAGGTGTGCAGCAAAAAATCCACCACCAGGCATTGCTAGCACCTCCGGCGCGTCCACTTCAGCACCTCCAGTAGACATTTGCCCAGAATTTGCTTTTCTGCAGCAGCACTGCACTAAGTGCAAAACCATCATCTGTTATGGTGAACAGTCAGTGGACGATATTTGTGCGGCTCAACGGAACCATAAATGCAATTTATTTTTATTTTTGGAATGATGTTGACTTCCAAAAGCTAACTGTTTACTTAGTTCCTTTTTTGTTAAAAAATAGAAAACAAAAAACAGAAGAAAAAAGTTCAGAACTACCTTATCTGGTTAAAAAAAGAACTATAATTGCATGGTAATGTCTGACAATTTGGTTGAATATATGTGTAGAGCATGATTGACTGAAATAATGCATTAGTACTGTATGGTGAATTTAAAGGGGCAGATCTATGAGGAAGTGCTGCAGCGTGACACTGCAAGCCCTTTAGCTGCACCGCGCTGCGGCACTTCTGAAGCACAGGGTTGTGACATATTTACATGAATATGTCACAATTCTGTGCTCCCTCTGCACTAGCACACAAACTGCAGTCATGCAGTGACGCAGGCACCCTTGCATCATGGTGCAAGGATATCTGTGTCGTGGGGAGATTGTTTTTGTGCAGGAAGGGACTACTTCCTGCACAAAAACAATCACTAAAGGCATTTTCCTCCTTCAATGTGTGCTTGGAATGCAGCATGCATTAAAAGAGGAAGAAAGGAGGAGAAATGAAAACATTTCTCCTTGTTGTGCCTCGCTACACCACCTCTAGGGTGGCGCACCATTCACACGTATCTACAGATTTACACTATCACGTAAGTCCTGAGATGTTTTATTCCATGAGTGCTGTGTGGGAACAGACACAGCAACACCCATGGAACGCACCTTCAATGCAAGGTGCTGCGCTTGAATGGGTCGTATTTTCAAGGAGAGGAAAAGCCACACAGGGTGGCTTTTCCTCTCCTTGTAAATATGGAGGAGTACCAGCGCCATCACTATGTTACAAAAAGTGACGTACTGGTGGCGCAGGGGCTTGTAAATCTGACCCATAAGTGCTTAGGTATTGGCAGAGTGATACAATAAGAACATAGTGCTGGATGCATGATAGACGAACTGCATGAGACTGGCAGGAGGTATCCTAGGGTCCATGAGTACAACTTCAGTATTTAGTGGAGTGTACCAATAGTATGTATCTGCTTAGAGGGTTGTAGGGATTGTGCACGGAATATTGTACGTGTACTTGTGTTGGTGCACAGGTCATTCTATAAGAGCATCACTAGTAACTAGAATGATGACAGTGCTGCAAACAGAGTCCTCAGTTCATTTATAAGTGCTTATGTATTGTCTCAATGCCTGAGTCATTCTGCAAGTGCATAGACAGTGACTGGGTTCCTAGACTGCTAGTAGTTGACAGCAGGATAGGTTTATAAGCACTTATGTTTCAGCAGAGTGATTAAATTAGGACATACTTCTGTCCGAATGATTGTAGAAGTGGACACAGACTCACAGTGTGATTCCAGACAAGCATGACTACTACCTGGACTTTTGCAGGACTGACTCTGTAGTCTGCAAGAGGTTAAGGGACCGCATATATTGTGCACATTTGACTGTACCACTGCTTGTCTCAATGCCGAAGTCATTCTGCAAGTGCATAGCCAGTGACTATGTTCCTAGAGTGCTAGTAGTTGACAGCAGGATTTGTTTATACGCGCTTATATGTCAGCAGAGTGATTAGATAAGGACATGCTTCTGTCAGGATGATTGTAGGAGTGGACACAGACTCACAGTGTGATTCCATACAAGCATGACTATTACCTGGACTTTTGCAGGACTGACTCTGTAGTCTTCCATGAGTTAAGTGACCGCATATATTGTGCACATTTCACTGTACCACTGCTTGTCTCAATGCCTGAGTCATTCTGCAAGTGCATAGACAGTGACTGGGTTCCTAGAGTGCTAGTAGTTGACAGCAGGATGAGTTTATAAGCGCTTATGTTTCAGCAGAGAGATTAGATAAGGACATGCTTCTGTCAGGATGATTGTAGGAGTGGACACAGACTCACACTGTGATCCCAGATATGCATGACTATTACCTGGACTTTTGCAGGATTGACTCAGGATGATTGTCGGAGTGGACAGAGCTGCTTTAGAGCCATATAACAGATCAGCAGAGCTGCTTTAGAGCCAGCGAACCAGGTAAGCAGAGCCGTTGTAGAGCCAGAGACCCAGGTCAGCAGAGCTGCTGTAAAGTCAGAGAAACCAGGTCAGCAGAGCTGCTTTAGAGCCAGAGAACCAGGTCAGCAGAGCCGTTGTAGAGCCAGAGAACCAGGTCAGTAGAGCTGCTCTAAAGCCTAAGAAGCAGGTCAACATAGCTACTTTACAACCAGAGACCCAGGTCAGCAGAGCTGCTTTAGAGCCAGAGACCCAGGTCAGTAGAGCTGCTCTAGAGGCCAAGGACCAGGTCAGCAGAGCTGCTGTAGAGCCAGAGAAACCAGGTCAGCAGAGCTGCTTTAGAGGGAGAGAACCAGGTCAGCAGAACTGCTTTAGTGCCAGAGAACCACGTCAGCAGAGTTCTTTAGAGGGAGAGAACCAGGTCAACAGAGCTTCTTTAGAGCCAGAGAACCAGGTCAGCAGAGCTGCTCTAAAGGCAGAGAACCAGGTCAGCAGAGCTGCTTTAGAGGGAGAGAACCAGGTCAGCAGAGCTGCTTTAGAGCCAGAGAAACCAGGTCAACAGAGATGCTTTAGAGGGAGAGAACCAGGTCAGCGGAGCTGCTTTAGAGCCAGAGAACCAGGCCAACAGAGCTGCTCTAGAGCCAGGGAACCAGGTCAGCAGAGCTGCTTTAGAGCCACAGAACCAGGTCAGCAGAGCTGCTCTAGAAGCAGAGAACCAGGTCAGCAGATCTGATTTGGAGGGAGAGAACTAGGACAGCAGAGCTGCTTTAGAGCAGGAGAACTAGGTCAGCAGACCTGCTCTAGAGCCAGAAAACCAGGCCGCAGAGCTGCTTTAGAGCCATAGAACCAGGGCAGAAGAGCTGCTCTAGAGCCAGAGAACCAGGTCAGCAGAGCTGCTCTAGAGCATAAGAACCAGGTCAGCAGAGCTGCTCTAGAGCCAGAAAACCAGGTCAGCAGAGCTGCTGTAGAGCCAGAGAAACCAAGTCAGTAGAGCTGCTTTAGAGCGAGAGAACCAGGTCAGCAGAGCTTCTTTAGAGGGAGAGAACCAGGTCAGCACAGCTGCTTTAGAGCCAGAGACCCAGGTCAGCAGAACTCCTTTAGAGTCATAGAACCGGGTCAGCAGAGCTGCTTTAGAGCCGGAGAACCAGGTCAGCAAAGCTGTTGGAGAGCCAGAGAACCAGGTCAGCAGAGCTGCTCTAGAGCCTAAGAAATAGGTCAGCAGAGCTGCTCTAGAGCCAGAGAACCAGGCCAGCAGAGCTGCTGTAGAGCCAGGGAAACCAGGTCAGCAGAGCTGCTTTAGAGGGAGAGAACCAGGTCAGCAGAGCTGCTTTTGAGCCACTGAACCAGGTCAGCAGAGCTGCTCTAGAGCCTGAGAACCAAGTCAGCAGAGCTGCTTTAGAGCCATAGAACCAGGTCAGCAGTGCTGCTTTAGAGCCAGAGAACCAGGTCAGCAGATCTGCTCTAGAGCCTATGAATCAGGTCAACAGATCTGCTCTAGAGCCAGAAAACCAGGTCAGCAGAGCTGCTGTAGTGCCAGAGAAACCAGGTCAGTAGAGCTTTAGAGGGAGAGAACCAGGTCAGCAGTGCTGCTCTAGAGTGAGAGAACCAGGTCAGCAGAGCTGCTCTAGAACCAGAGAACCATGTCAGCAGAACTGCTATAGAGCCAGAGAACCGGGTCAGCAGACCTGCTGTAGAGCCAGATAAACCAGGTCAGCAGAGCTGCTTTAGAGGGAGAGAATCAGCTCAGCCGAGCTGCTCTAGCTGAACTGACTGACTGACTGACACTGACTGACTGACACTGACTGATTGACACTGACTAACACTGATTGACTGACACTGACTGACTGACACTGACTGACACTGATTGACTGACACTGACTGACTGACACTGACTGACACTGATTGACTGACACTGACTGATCCTAATTGACTGACACTGACTGACACTGACTGAATGACACTGACACTAACTGACACTGACTGACTGACACTGACTGACTGACACTGACTGACTACTCTCTACTACTCTACTACTCTCTGTCTGATACTCACTCTCTACTACGCTCTACTACTCACTCTCTACTTCTCTACTACTTTCTACTATGCACTCTTTATTACTCTGTACTATTCACTCTCTCCTACTCACTCTCTACTACTCTCTTTACTACTCACTCTTGACTACTCACTTGCTACTACTCTCTACTACTCACTCTCTCCTACTCACTCACTACTACTCTCTACTATTACTCTCTACCACCCACTCTCTACTACTCACTCTACTACTCTCTACTACTCTCAATATTCACTCTCTACTACTCTACTACTCACTCTCTACTACTCTTTACTATTCTCTCTCTACTACTCACACTCTACTACTTACTCTACTACTCACTCTCTACTACTCTCTCTCTACTACTCACGCTCTACTACTCACTCTCTATTACTCGCTCTCTACTACTCTCCACTACTCACTCTCTACTACTTGCTCTCTACTACTCTCTACTATTCACTCTCTACTACTCTACTACTCTCCCTACTACTCACTCTCTACTACTCACTCTCTACTACTCTACTACTCTCTACTACTCTCTCTACTGCTCACTTTCTACTACTCTCTACTACTCACTCTACTACTCTCTACTACTCTGTACCACTCTCTTCTACTCTACTACTCACTCTCTGCTACTCTCCCCTACTCTCTCTCTACTACTCACTCTCTACTACTCTCTACTACTCACTCTACTACTCACTCTATACTACTCTCTACTACTCCACTACTCTCTACTACTCACTCTCTACTACTCACTCTCTACTACTCTACTACTCTCTACTACTCTCTTTCTACTACTCACTCTATACTACTCTCCACTACTCCACTACTCTCTACTACTCCACTACTCTCTACTACTCACTCTCTACTACTCTACTACTACTCTCTTCTACTCTCTCTCTACTACTCACTCTCTACTACTTACTGTCTACTACTCTCTACTACCCACTCTATACTACTTTCTACTACTCACTCTCTACTACTCTCTCGCTATACTACTCTCTACTACTCACTCTCTACAACTCTTTCTCTACTACTCACTCTACTTCTCACTCTCTACTACTGTCTACTACTCTCTTTCTATTACTCTCTACTATTCACTCTCTACTACTCACTCTAGTACTCAATCTACTACTCATTCTCTACTACTCTCTACTACTCACTCTTTACTACTCTCTCTCTCTACTACTCTCTACTACTCACTCTACTACTCACTCTCTACTACTCTCTACTACTCTCTGCTACTCACTCTCTACTACTCACTCTACTACTCACTCTTGACTACTCACTCGCTACTACTCTCTACTACTCACTCTCTCCTACTCACTCACTACTACTCTCTACTATTACTCTCTACTACCCACTCTCTACTATTCACTCTACTACTCTCTTCTACTCTCAATCCTTCACTCTCTACTACTCTACTACTCACTTTCTACTACTCTTTACTATTCTCTCTCTACTACTTACACTCTACTACTTACTCTACTACTCACTCTCTACTACTCTCTCTCTACTACTCACTCTCTACTATTCACTCTCTAATACTCACTCTCTACTACTCACTCTCTATTACTCGCTCTCTACTACTCTCCACTACTCACTCTCTGCTACTTGCTCTCTACTACTCTCTACTACTTACTCTCTACTACTCATTCACTACTACTCTACTACTCTCTCTACTACTCACTCTCTACTACTCACTCTCTACTACTCTACTACTCTCTACTACTCTCTCTACTGCTCACTTTCTACTACTCTCTACTAGTCACTCTACTACTCTCTACTTCTCTGTACCACTCTCTTCTACTCTACTACTCACTCTCTGCTGCTCTCCACTACTCTCTCTCTACTACTCACTCTCTACTACTCTCTACTACTCACTCCACTACTCACTCTATACTACTCTCTACTACTCCACTACTCTCTACTACTCACTCTCTACTACTCACTCTCTACTACTCTCTTTCTACTACTCACTCTATACTACTGTCCACTACTCCACTACTCTCTACTACTCCACTACTCTCTACTACTCACTCTCTACTACTCACTCTCTACTACTCTACTACTACTCTCTACTACTCTATCTCTACTACTCACTCTCCACTACTCACTCTCTACTACTTACTGTCTACTACTCTCTACTACCCACTCTCTACTACTCTCTAGTACTCACTCTCTACTACTCACTCTCTACTACTCTCTACTATTCACTCTCTACTACTCACTCTACTACTCACTCTCTACTACTCTCTCGCTATACTACTCTCTACTACTCACTCACTACAACTCTTTCTCTACTACTCACTCTACTACTCACTCTCTACTACTGTCTACTACTCTCTTTCTATTACTCTCTACTATTCACTCTCTACTACTCACTCTAGTACTCAATCTACTACTCATTCTCTACTACTCTCTACTACTCACTCTTTACTAATCTCTACTACTCACTCTACTACTCACTCTCTACTACTCTCTACTACTCTCTCTCTGCTACTCACTCTCTACTACTCACTCTCTACTACTCTCTACTACTTACTCTCTACAACTCAATCCCCACTACTCTCTACTAATCACTCTACTACTCACTCTGACAACAACAACTACCAGTAACCAAAGAAGATTTGATGCAAATAATGAGGCATTGTCAACAGGTCAAAGATTCTCAACAGGAAGTGAATCTGAAACAGAAATGCGTGATGTAAGTGCTGGAGCCATAAAAAATAAACCCTCGCCTGGCGAAGAAATTAATTGTTTATGCGAGGAAAGGTGATAAACACTCAGACCAAGTGCCACACGAGACACAACAGCAAGTGGGCAGACTACAAAAGAGGATAAAGACCAAAGCCAACAGAAAACATAGGAGGAAATTACAAAAGGAAAATGAGAGGATATTGGAGGAAAAAGTAAACCAAACGGTAATCAATTTATCAACTGTCACCCTCACAGCAGAGGAAACCAAAACCTTGAGTCTTGGTCTGTTATATTGTCCTACCAACAATTTTGATTATGCGAACACCAGAATGAACATTTATAAAGGAGTCCGTAAACTTAAATTTAAAAAAATACCACACTCTTTAAAACCTACAAGGAAGACAAGGCAACTTGACATAGGAAGCAAATTCACCAAGTCAGGTATCTGAATCTATGACAGATACTAGTCTGCCCAATGAACTTGAGGAGCTGTGGAATAATACATCCAGTCAGGATACAGTTGTAACTTCTTCTTCAACTATGACAACCTCTGTCATTGCCTCCAATACAACATGATTCACTAATTTTAAACCTAAATCCACCTTCATGCCAATTGCTGTACACGACTCTATAGACACATTCCATGAGGTCGTGGCCAATAAAATTAAAAAACTCAACAAAAAGGTGAATATGACTACAAGACACTATTGCAATCAAGATTTGAAATACCAGCAACTGATGACTAAGGAGAAGTGTGGCTCACTGGTTAGAGCAGGCAGACCCTGAAGCAGAGGTCAGACCCGGGACCAGGGTTCGATTCCCGACGCGGCAGGGTGTTGAGCTCAAATGTCCACGGACTCGATAATTCTCGCTTCGGTGCCTGACCTAATCATGGGTTCACACTAAGCATGGGCGGAAAATCCGTTTCGCTCGCGGATTTTGCGGATTTTCGGTAAATTCGCAATCCGCGAGATTCGCGAATCTCCCGCAAAATCCGCAAATCTGCGAGCAGCGGATTTTGCTCGCACTGTTCGCGTGAGTTCGCGGCTTCCCAGTACAACTTCGCGCCCCGCGAATAAGTGCAAAATTGCAGAAATACGATTTTAGCAAAACTGAAACTACTTACCAGGTTCAAAAGTTCAGGCTCATCATTAGTAGCCATTTCCTGTAGTGCTTCCTGAGGGGCCCCTCCAGAGTTCAGTTGCCAGTTGCAACTATTATGTGACCCTGCTCTGAACCTCAGAATAGTTACACATATGCCACAAAGGTCCTGAATTACAGCTAAGGGAGACAAGCAGGAGCCAGGCTGGAGGTTCAAATCCATTAATCAGCCCCTAATTCATTATTGTCAGTTGGGGCAGGGCAGGTGTTGTAACTAATTTTGCAACAATGAAAGCACTTAGCAAGTTCAAAAGATCACTAATCAGGAAGCACTAAGGAAGCAGGTGCCAGCTAAAAAAATATTCTGTGACACATTAATCAGCCCCAAATTAATTCAGGTCACTTGAGGCAGGGAAGGTGTGCTTGTTGCCACAATAATGTACACTGACTGGACAACCAGAGGGTGCTGTGATGAAACAGAGGGTGGCATGGGTGGGCCAGAGGGTGGCATGAGTAGTCAGAGAGTGGCAGTGGTGACAGAGAGTGGCAGTGATGAAGAAGAGTGTCCCAAACAGGCTGGACACGTAGAAACAACAAGTTCGCGAAACTTGCGACCCGACAGGTAAGTTCGCAATTTGCGACATTGTACAAAACCCTCGCGAACTCGCAGAAACCCGCGCAAACACAAAAAAAAAAAATCCGCTAATTCGCGAGAATTCGCGGATTTTGCGGATTTGCGAGTTCGCAAATCCGCAAAATTCGCGAACGCGAGATTCGCAAAATTCGCCCATGCTTAGTTCACACTCTGCAACTCTGGGCATTAAGCTTGCTTAATCTCCACAACGGCCCCACCGCGGCGGGATGCCTGGCTTTCACCTTGGGGATGCCCTTTAGGGGCTATCTCACAGGGAAAAACCAGGACGGGTTCCCAAGGCAAGCGCGGAGATACCCCTTCGGGGGTCGATTCTGGCGCTATATAAGAAATATAATAATAATAATAATAATAAATCTAACAAGGAAGTAGTCATACGCAATAGTGATAAGGGGGGCAACATTGTTCTTTGGTCACAGCAGGACTATAAGGTGGAAGCTTTTGGCCAATTAAATGATCGAGTGTTATGTTCGCACTAACGCTGTCAACCTGAAATCAACGTACCAGACGAATGTCTGACAAATTATCGAAATTCAGAATATCGACATACAAAAATATCGTAACAAATATATCGAAATCACTAATATCGGCTTCCTATACTTAACTAGATATATACACAAATATCGATTTTTTAATATCGATATACACAAACATCGTTTACTTTTATATCGACTACATTAACATCGGTAAACAAAAATATCGCTTTCTACAAAATATATTGACATTAACTATAATATCGACATCAAAAATATCGTGCACAACAATATCGGATTATCAGCTATATCGACTTTTTATATGCATCTGTTTGCAGAATTAATTAACGTTTTATATGTTTTCACATCTAAATAAACACACACTACTTAAATTAACACTATAGTCACACTATTAATTCTTCTAAAATATCCTATTTGTATAATTATATCACCTACACATATAAATATATTCTATGCTAGTTTTTATAATTTTATATATTTTTTTGATTTTCACTTCTATTACAAAGTAATCACAACTGAAATTCAAATATACTAACTAACCAATCACAAACCTAATTTTTTTAATGAACCAATAGCAAACTAATTACTACTGACACTCCCCTATATAAACAATTAAAATCTAAGCACAAACTACTTGCTAAAAGTCACTGAAGGAGATTCATCTCTCTCAGAATTGCTGCACAACAACTAGAAGAACCAGACTATCAACCTACAATTACATCTTCTAAGTAAGTAAATAAAATAGAAACTGCATTATTTGCTACTACTACTTACTTACCTGCTAAATACCCAGTGCCCCTTTGCTATTCATACTACTTAACATGCTAAATAATTATATAAACCCATTTTTTTTAGATACTACTACTACTGAATATTCTACACAAAATAACTGTGAACAAAAGCATAGGAATACAGATTATAATAACTATGTAAGTAAATTGACAGTGTTTAATTATGTGCACATAAATCTAAACACACAGAAAGAATGACTTTTTTCCCACATATTTCTTTTTTTTCTGTAGATTCTACTACTGAAAACTGCACTACTAATGAACTAAGAACATCAGTACTATTTCTACATTACATTTTACTAAGTAAGTATTAGTCAACTGAAATAAATGTGGAAAAAACATACAAACGTTTACAATTGTTCTAATCATTTTGTATTATATATTGTTTTTTTACAGAGCAAACACTACTAATAGATATACAGACATTATACAGAACTCCACATTCGGAATAATACATATACTAATCACACAGTAAGTATATTAAAGAACATAATTACCAGATAATCTGTAAAAAAAACTACCTACATGGTGATTATTCTAACACATATGTTCCTTATTTTTTTAAGATAACACTAGAAACTACTCTCCAGAAGCTGAAGAAACAACTATACTGGCAAAGACCAACCCAAAAAAATATGTAAGTATCTTCACAATGTTAATCATAAATATACACTTTTGTAGTACAAATTAGCTCTAACATTGTAAATATACAGAAACATTTATTAATAATATACTACTTTCATGTTTATCATAACAGCTACAACAACATCACAAACAAGTATCCCCAACTAAGGAAAAAGCAACTCCTAATTTTGCATTGAATTCTAAAACACGTAAGTATATACATTCCTACTTATCACTAACTTAGATTATTTTTCACATTGTATTTGACATTAACTAATATATATATATTTTATAGATATACAAAGTACAAAATGACCGAAGGAGCCGAATTTGTGACCAGCCAGAAAGGAAAACTATTACTATGCTACATGGGTTACACTTATACACAAGAAAAGCAATATGGCATGAAAGTTAATTGGAAATGTTGTAAATATTATTCTAACAAGTCCTATGGAAGAGCAACAACTAGAGAAGCTACAGTACTGTATACTAGGGAACACAATCATCCACCTAATGTTACTGAAATAGAAGTTAGAACAGCTTTGGAAAATATAAAAGAAGCTAGTACAGGTTCCCAAAAGCAAACAAATGTCATATTAAAAGAAGCCATTCCTAAAATCCCTAAAACTGCCACAACCCAAATGCCAAATATTCTCTCCTTAAAAAGAACTATAGCACGAACTAAAAAAGCTACTACTGCTACAACACCATCTCCCAGAACATATCAGGATATAAACTTAACTTCAAACCAAATAATAACTTTAAACAAACAACCATTTATAGTTTACGACAACGAAAACAATGACAAAAGGCTTATAATTTTTGGTACCAATATGAATTTAGTTAAACTGCAGCAAAGCCAATATTGGATGATGGATGGAACATTTAACCTCTGTCCCAAACCATTTTTCCAATTATACACAATACATGGCCTCTACCACAACTGCAACATACCATTACTATATGCACTATTACCAAACAAAAATAATTCCACATATATAGAATTATTAAATATTATTAAACAAAAAACAAATGATTTTTCTCCAGAAAAAATCATTCTTGATTTTGAGCAAGCAATGCTCTCAACTATCCTAAAAATCCACCCCCATACCTGCATTCAAGGCTGCTATTATCATTTAAACCAGTGTTTATGGAGACATCTTCAAAAAACTACCCTAAGTGTCGAATATGCAACAAACTCATCTTTTGCTTTCCAAATTAAAAAGCCCCTTCTACAAACAAAATGAAGCTAAATTAAGTCCATTTCTTGACTACTTTGAAGACACCTGGGTAGGCAGACTACACAGATCTGGCCACAGACGAAACCCCAAATTCCTAATACCCTGGTGGAACGTTTACAGAAGTACCCTTAATGGAGAATCAAAAACTAACAACGCAGTAGAAGGTTGGCACAATGCATTTGTACAATCAACTGGCAGAACCAAACCTACTCTAGAACATTTCATTAAATGCCTACAGAAAGAACAGAGCTACCAGGAATTCAGAATGGAGCAATCTGTAACTGAACTTGTCCCTAAAACATCAAAGCAAAATAAACAAATGCACAAATACCTAGAAGAACAAGTAAAACTGTACCCTAGTACAAAAGGCATAGAATACTTAAACATCATAGCCAAAATACTACTCTGATTAATTACCAAAATTTTATAAAACACTAAAACTATCACCTAAGTATGCAAAAATATCAAAGGTGAGCTTCTAAAGTATTTAATGTATGCAATATATAGAGATATTCTTCTAATATATGCACACATTAAAACTAAATCACAAGTAGAAAACAATTCCATAATAAAAATAACATTACCCACCCACACAAGATAAGAAAGCAAGGACTTACCAATCATGTTGTCAATCCAATAACGTCCTTCTCCACCAAAGTAATCCAGGTAGTGCAAAATTAACCCCAAAAAATATGTAAAAATACAACTTTTCCCAAAATAAGAAATCCACGTTGTGCAGAGCCATCGAAGAACCATAAAAAACCCGAAAAAGTAGAAAAATAGAAAGAATCGCTCCAGGAAAACCGAAAAATGTAAAGAAGTGTTTGTAAAGCAGTGGTGAATAAAACAAACAAACACTTCCTTAAAAAAAACCGGAACTTCCGATGTAGCGTACACCTATGAAAAAAACATAGAAAACAGACATTCCCACCCACATAATTTAGCAAATAATTAGGTACAAACATATTAAAATAGATGATTTCACTTGTAGATTTACCGTAAAAGACACAAATTACCTCTATAAATAATGAGTTAACTAACTAACACTACGTATATATACCATAAGGAATTATTTGTTTTCGAAATCTAAAACATAACTCCCTCACAATAAACAACACTAAATATAAGGTCACTAGTCTCAAAACATCATTAAAATACACATAAAACATATAAAATAAACCTTACCTGAAGCGACGTGAAGTGTCTCCCAACCGCGATCAGCTCTTCATCTAAATAACCCAAAACGACCTAACCCGGTTACAAAATAAAGAACACAAATGCAATAAAATAGTCCCAAGTATAAAATATAATATCAATACTTAACTAAATAGCCAAAAATAAACAAAAAGTTGCTATGATTGTGAAAAAATATTTACTTTAATCCTACTATGATTTGATTAACAAATAAGTATATGAATGTAATAAATAAATATTATGAAAACAATAATATTTATTTTAAAATTGTCTAGAAATATAACTACATTGTCACAAATTAAATAATGTAAAAAATGTGTTAAAAAGTGTGTGACTTATATTATAAATGTTTGATGTTTAGAGATGAAGCAGAAAAAATTATATTAGAAAAAAACCTTTGTTATTTCTACTTTTTTTTCTGAAAGTACAATATGTAAAAGATATCAAAATTAATTTACATATTAATAACAATAATTTAAAAATAAATAATGCTTCTGTATATTTGTTTATCATTGTGTTTATAAAATATGATCTTTAAAACCAAATGTCATAAAAATATTTTTGTTATGAAAGAAATTTTTATTTGTGAAAAATAAATAAATAAAAAAAATGTTTGTACAATCATATTGAACTATTTTTATTATTATCTTACTATAATGTAACAATCTTATTATATAGAAATTGTTCTATGTATATTAAATTTGAGTATATGTTGGACACTAATAATTTAATAAATAATATTCCAAATCCAGTCTACATTAAATTGGAGTAGATGCTGTACACTAATTATGTAATAATTAATATTCCAACTCCAGTCTACATTAAATAGGAGTAGGTGCTGGACACTAATTAATTATTAATTAATATTCCAACTCCAGTCTACATTAAATTGGAGTAGGTGCTGGACACTAATTAATTATTAATTATTATTCCAACTCCAGTCTACATAAAATTGGAGTAGGTGCTGGACACTAATTAATTATTTGTTATTATTCCAACTCCTGTCTACATTAAATTGGAGTAGGTGCTGGACACTAACTAATTATTAATTATTATTCCAACTCCAGTCTACATTAAATTGGAGTAGGTGGTGGACACTAATTAATTATTATTTCTTATTCCAACTCCAGTCTACATTAAATTGGAGTAGGTGCTGGACACTAATTAATTTGTATTTCATATTCCAACTCCACTCTACATTAAATTGGAGTAGGTGCTGCACACTAAATAATTTTTATTTAATATTCCAACTCCAGTCTACATTAAATTGGAGTAGGTGCTGGACACTAATTAATTATTAAATAATATTCCAACTCCAGTCTACATTAAATTAGAGTAGGTGCTGGACACAAATTAATTATTAATTAATATTCCAACTCCAGTCTACATTAAATTGGAGTAGGTGCTGGACACTAATTAATTAATAATTAATATTCCAACTCCAGTCTACATACAATTTGAGTAGGTGCTGGACACTAATTAATTATTAATTATTATTCCAACTCCAGTCTACATTAAATTGGAGTAGATGCTGGACACTAATTAATTATTATTTCTTATTCCAACTTCAGTGTACATTAAATTGGAGTAGGTGCTGGACACTAATTAATTATTAATTATTATTCCAACTCCAGTCTACATTAAATTGGAGTAGGTGCTAGACACTAATTATGTAATAATTAATATTCCAACTCCAGTCTACATTAAATTGGAGTAGGTGCTGGACACTAATTAATTATTAATTAATATTCCAACTCCAGTCTACATTAAATTGGAGTAGGTACTGGACACTAATTAATTATTAAATAATATTCCAACTCCAATCTACATTAACTTAGAGTAGGTGCTGGACACTAATTAATTATTAATTAATATTCCAACTCCTGTCTACATTAAATTGGATTTGTTGCTGGACATTAATTAATTATTAATTATTATTCCTACTCCAGTCTACATTAAATTGGAGTAGGCGCTGGAGACTAATTAATTATTAATTAATATTCCAACTCCAGTCTACATTAAATTGGAGTAGGTGCTGGTCACTAATTATGTAATATTTAATATTCCAACTCCAGTCTACATTAAATTGGATTTGGTACTGGACACTAATTATTTATTAATTTATATTCCAACCCCAGTCTACATTAAATTGGAGTAGGTGCTGGACACTAATTAATTATTAATTAATATTCCAACTCCAGTCTACATTAAATTGGAGTAGGTGCTGGACACTAATGTATTATTAATTATTATTCCAACTCCAGTCTACATTAAATTGTAGTAGGTGCTGGACACTAATTAATTATTTATTAATATTCCAACTCCAGTCTACATTAAATTGGAGTAGGTGCTGGACACTAAACAATTATTAATTATTATTCCAACTCCAGTCTACATTAAATTGGAGTAGGTGCTGGACACTAATTAATGATTATTTAATATTCCAACTCCAGTCTACATTAAATTGGAGTAGGTGCTGGACAATAATTATGTAATTATTAATATTCCAACTCCAGTCTACATTAAATTGGAGTAGGTGCTGGACACTAATTAATTAATAAATAATATTCCAACTCCAGTCTACATAACATTGGAGTAGGTGCTGGACACTAATTAATTATTAAATAATATTCAAACTCCAGTCTACATTAAAATAGAGTTGGTGCTGGACACTAATTAATTATTAATTATTATTCCTACTCCAGTCTACATTAAATTGGCGTAGGTGCTGGACAATAAATAATTATTATTTAATATTCCAACTCCAGTCTACATTACATTGCAGTAGGTGCAGGACACTAATTAATAATTAATTAATATTCCAATTCCAGTCTACATTAAATTGGAGTAGGTGCTGGACACTAATTATGTAATAATTAATATTCCAACTCCAGTATACATTAAATTGGAGTAGGTGCTGGACACTTATTAATTATTAATTATTATTCCAACTCCAGTCTACATTAAATTGGAGTAGGTGCTGGACACTAATTATGTAATTATTAATATTCCAACTCCAGTCTACATTAAATTGGAGTAGGTGCTGGACACTAAATAATTATTAATTAATATTCCAACTCCAGTCTACATTAAATTGGAGTAGGTGCTGGACACTAATTAATTAATAATTATTATTCCAACTCCAGTCTACATTAAATTGGAGTAGGTGCTGGACACTAATTAATTATTAATTATTATTCCAACTGCAGTCTACATTAAATTGGAGTAGGTGCTGGACACTAATTAATTATTAATTATTATTCCAACTCCAGTCTACATTAAATTGGAGTAGGTGCTGGACACTAATTAATTAATAATTATTATTCCAACTCCAGTCTACATTAAATTGGAGTAGGTGCTGGACACTAATTAATTAGTTATTAATATTCCAACTCCAGTCTACATTAAATTGGAGTAGGTGATGGACACTAATTAATTATTAATTATTATTCCAACTCCAGTCTACATTAAATTGGAGTAGGTGCTGGACACTAATTAATGATTAATTATTATTCCAACTCCAGTCTACATTAAATTGGAGTAGGTGCTGGACACTAAATAATTATTAATTATTATTCCAACTCCAGTCTACATTAAATTGGAGTAGTTGCAGGACACTAATTAATTATTAATTATTATTCCAACTCCAGTCTACATTAAATTGGAGTAGGTTCTGGACACTAATTAATTATTAATTATTATTCCAACTCCAGTCTACATTAAATTGTAGTAGGTGCTGGACACTAATTAATTATTTATTAATATTCCAACTCCAGTCTACATTAAATTGGAGTAGGTGCTGGACACTAAACAATTATTAATTAATATTCCAACTCCAGTCTACATTAAATTGGAGTAGGTGCTGGACACTAATTAATGATTATTTAATATTCCAACTCCAGTCTACATTAAATTGGAGTAGGTGCTGGACAATAATTATGTAATTATTAATATTCCAACTCCAGTCTACATTAAATTGGAGTAGGTGCTGGACACTAATTAATTAATAAATAATATTCCAACTCCAGTCTACATAACATTGGAGTAGGTGCTGGACACTAATTAATTATTAAATAATATTCAAACTCCAGTCTACATTAAAATAGAGTTGGTGCTGGACACTAATTAATTATTAATTATTATTCCTACTCCAGTCTACATTAAATTGGCGTAGGTGCTGGACAATAAATAATTATTATTTAATATTCCAACTCCAGTCTACATTACATTGCAGTAGGTGCAGGACACTAATTAATAATTAATTAATATTCCAATTCCAGTCTACATTAAATTGGAGTAGGTGCTGGACACTAATTATGTAATAATTAATATTCCAACTCCAGTCTACATTAAATTGGAGTAGGTGCTGGACACTAAATAATTATTAATTATTATTCCAACTCCAGTCTACATTAAATTGGAGTAGGTGCTGGACACTAATTATGTAATTATTAATATTCCAACTCCAGTCTACATTAAATTGGAGTAGGTGCTGGACACTAAATAATTATTAATTAATATTCCAACTCCAGTCTACATTAAATTGGAGTAGGTGCTGGACACTAATTAATTAATAATTATTATTCCAACTCCAGTCTACATTAAATTGGAGTAGGTGCTGGACACTAATTAATTATTAATTATTATTCCAACTGCAGTCTACATTAAATTGGAGTAGGTGCTGGACACTAATTAATTATTAATTATTATTCCAACTCCAGTCTACATTAAATTGGAGTAGGTGCTGGACACTAATTAATTATTAATTATTATTCCAACTCCAGTCTACATTAAATTGGAGTAGGTGCTGGACACTAATTAATTAGTTATTAATATTCCAACTCCAGTCTACATTAAATTGGAGTAGGTGCTGGACACTAATTAATTATTAATTATTATTCCAACTCCAGTCTACATTAAATTGGAGTAGGTGCTGGACACTAATTAATGATTAATTATTATTCCAACTCCAGTCTACATTAAATTGGAGTAGGTGCTGGACACTAAATAATTATTAATTATTATTCCAACTCCAGTCTACATTAAATTGGAGTAGTTGCAGGACACTAATTAATTATTAATTATTATTCCAACTCCAGTCTACATTAAATTGGAGTAGGTGCTGGACACTAATTAATTATTAATTAATATTCCAACTCCAGTCTACATTAAATTGGAGTAGGTGCTGGACACTAATTATGTAATTATTAATATTCCAACTCCAGTCTACATTAAATTGGAGTAGGTGCTGGACACTAAATAATTATTAATTAATATTCCAACTCCAGTCTACATTAAATTGGAGCAGGTGCTGGACACTAATTAATTAATAATTATTATTCCAACTCCAGTCTACATTAAATTGGAGTAGGTGCTGGACACTAATTAATTATTAATTATTATTCCAACTGCAGTCTACATTAAATTGGAGTAGGTGCTGGACACTAATTAATTATTAATTATTATTCCAACTCCAGTCTACATTAAATTGGAGTAGGTGCTGGACACTAATTAATTATTAATTATTATTCCAACTCCAGTCTACATTAAATTGGAGTAGGTGCTGGACACTAATTAATTAGTTATTAATATTCCAACTCCAGTCTACATTAAATTGGAGTAGGTGCTGGACACTAATTATTTATTAATTATTATTCCAACTCCAGTCTACATTAAATTGGAGTAGGTGCTGGACACTAATTAATGATTAATTATTATTCCAACTCCAGTCTACATTAAATTGGAGTAGGTGCTGGACACTAAATAATTATTAATTATTATTCCAACTCCAGTCTACATTAAATTGGAGTAGTTGCAGGACACTAATTAATTATTAATTATTATTCCAACTCCAGTCTACATTAAATTGGAGTAGGTGCTGGACACTAATTAATTATTAATTAATATTCCAACTCCAGTCTACATTAAATTGGAGTAGGTGCTGGACACTAATTAATTAATAATTATTAGAACATTGGAATGTTGGGAGCTCGATTGAAAACAATGGAGTGCTCTGGGCTTATAATGGCTGGTATAGGCCTGGAGCTCCAACATTCCAATGTTTCTTTGTTCACAGCTCTGGCTGTGAACAAAGGCTTCAGGGAGCCTGAGGGGATTCCAATCCCCTCACGCTTTCAAAAGGCTTTGTTTTTTTTTTAGAACATTCTGTCCTCTAGTGACAGAATGTTCTAATAGCCTTATAGCCCTTCGTAGATGGGCTATACCGCTATTAAAGTCCCTCTCCCTTGTTAAAGGCCCTCGCCTTCGGCTCGGGGCCTTTAACGCTGGAGAGGGCCTTTAATAGCCGGTATAGCCCTCTACGGCGGGCTATAAGGCTATATTATTCCAACTCCAGTCTACATTAAATTGGAGTAGGTGCTGGACACTATTTAATTATTAATTAATATTCCAACTCCAGTCTACATTAAATTGGAGTAGGTGCTGGACACTAATTATGTAATAATTAATATTCCAACTCCAGTCTACATTAAATTGGAGTAGATCCAGGACACTAATTAATTAATAATTAATAATCCTACTCCAATTTACATGAATTACATTTAGCCGCTGGACACTAATTATTTAATTAATTATATTCCCACACCAATTAAAGATAATTAGATGTAGGTGGTGAACACTAATTAATAAATTACCACTATTCCTACCCCAATGAACTAACAATTGATGTAGGTACTGAACACTAATTAATTATTTTATAATAAATAATAGTTAAATATTTTTGTTTTTAAATAATTTTATACATACATTTTAATACACTCCCCACCCTTATCCCCTATAAACCCAATAACCCGCTCCTAAAACTAGATATCTATTAATATTTTTTTTTTATTTATTTAAATTTTTTTTATATTAAATTGCTTGATATATTTTTAATTATTTTATGTTTTTAACATACATTTTAATACACTCCCCACCCTTATCCCCTATAAACCCAATTACCCGCTCCTAAAACTAGATATGTTTTTTTAAAATATTTATTTATTAAATATGTTTGAATATTTTTCTATTTACATTTTATCAAAATTTTATGTACTAATTTTGAAAAAAAAATTCACTACTATTTTTTTTTTCTATTACTACACGATATTTAGTATTGTCGATATTTTGTCATACGATATTATTGTTTTCGATATTTATTCTTACTTACCTATTACGATATTTTTGTATCCGATATTTTTGCTTCCCAACATTATTGACCTTCGATATTTTTCCTTCGATATTTTGTCTTTACGATATTTTTTTCTCGATATTTTGTCTGATTACCATACCAGACATATCACAACAAACTGTCTGGATGGCGTAAAAGGGAGTTAATCTGTGATGATGAGTATTATTATTCCAACTCCAGTCTACATTAAATTGGAGTAGGTGCTGGACACTAATTAATTATTCATTATTATTCCAACTTCAGTCTACATTAAATTGGAGTAGGTGCTGGACACTAATTAATTATTAATTATTATTCCAACTCCAGTCTACATTAAATTGGAGTAGGTGCTGGACACTAATTAATTATTAATTATTATTCCAACTCCAGTCTACATTAAATTGGAGTAGGTGCTGGACACTAATTAATGATTAATTATTATTCCAACTCCAGTCTACATTAAATTGGAGTAGGTGCTGGACACTAAATAATTATTAATTATTATTCCAACTCCAGTCTACATTAAATTGGAGTAGTTGCAGGACACTAATTAATTATTAATTATTATTCCAACTCCAGTCTACATTAAATTGGAGTAGGTGCTGGACACTAATTAATTATTAATTAATATTCCAACTCCAGTCTACATTAAATTGGAGTAGGTGCTGGACACTAATTAATTATTAATTATTATTCCAACTCCAGTCTACATTAAATTGGAGTAGGTGCTGGACACTATTTAATTATTAATTAATATTCCAACTCCAGTCTACATTAAATTGGAGTAGGTGCTGGACACTAATTATGTAATAATTAATATTCCAACTCCAGTCTACATTAAATTGGAGTAGGTCCAGGACACTAATTAATTAATAATTAATAATCCTACTCCAATTTACATGAATTACATTTAGCCGCTGGACACTAATTATTTAATTAATTATATTCCCACACCAATTAAAGATAATTAGATGTGGGTGGTGAACACTAATTAATAAATTACCACTATTCCTACCCCAATGAACTAACAATTGATGTAGGTACTGAACACTAATTAATTATTTTATAATAAATAATAGTTAAATATTTTTGTTTTTAAATAATTTTATACATACATTTTAATACACTCCCCACCCTTATCCCCTATAAACCCAATAACCCGCTCCTAAAACTAGATATCTATTAATATTTTTTTTTTATTTATTTAAATTTTTTTTATATTAAATTGCTTGATATATTTTTAATTATTTTATGTTTTTTAACATACATTTTAATACACTCCCCACCCTTATCCCCTATAAACCCAATTACCCGCTCCTAAAACTAGATATGTTTTTTTAAAATATTTATTTATTAAATATATTTGAAGATTTTTCTATTTACATTTTATCAAAATTTTATGTACTAATTTTGAAAAAAAAATTCACTATTTTTTTTTTCTATTACTACACGATATTTTGTATTGTCGATATTTTGTCGTACGATATTATTGTTTTCGATATTTATTCTTACTTACCTATTACGATATTTTTGTATCCGATATTTTTGCTTCCTAACATTATTGACCTTCGATATTTTTCCTTCGATATTTTGTCTTTACGATATTTTTTTCTCGATATTTTGTCTGATTACCATACCAGACATATCACAACAAACTGTCTGGATGGCGTAAAAGGGAGTTAATCTGTGATGATGAGTATAAATATCTGAAAAAAGACAATCCAACAATACCATTGATATACTTTATCCCTAAAGTACACAAGAACGCCAAGAAACCACCAGGCCGCCCAATTACAACAGCTAGAGACGGTCTACTAGAGAACTCTTCCATTTACATTGATTTCTTTTTACAGGGGTTTGTGAAAGCGTTACCATCATACGTGCGTGATACCAGTGATTTTATCAACAAAATCAAAGATACTGAATGGGGCCCAGATCTACTTCTCATTGCACTTGATGTTACATCATTATATACCAGTATTTTACACAAAGATGGTATAAATGCAATACAATATTACTTGTCCCAGAGGTCCAAACTACATCGTCCACACAATAAAAAGTTGATATCCATAATAGATTTCTGTCTCCTCAACAATATATTCATGTTCAACAACCTCCTTTTCCAACAGATATATGGAGTAGCGATGGGGGCCAGCTTCTCCCCCAGCTATGCCTGCCTTCATATGGGCTGGTGGGAGGAGCTGGTCCTCAAGGTGGAACACACCTTCATTATGGAACACAATATCAAAGTGTGGCTTTGCTTCATTGACGACTTATTTGCAGTGTGGCACGGAACCAAAGATCAGGCTTAATTATTTGTCAACAACATCAGCCAAAACACCTTGAACCTGCATTTCACTGCCACTATCAGTGACACTTGTGTCAATTTTTAAGACACACAGGTTTTCGTGCAGAATAACAAGCTGGAAACCCACCTACATCGTAAAGAGACGGTGGGCAATTCGGTTCTGCACGCCACCAGTGCTCACCCTCGTCACCTTATTAATAGCATCCCTTATGGAGAAATGCTTAGGCTGAACCGTATATAAAGCACAGAGAATGACCTAAGAGTTGCACAGGAACAGAGCAGGCAGCGGTTGTTGGAAAGAGGCTATTCGCCTAAAATATCGGAGCAAGCAATTACAAAGACTAAGTTGCTTGACCGTAATGATTTACTCCGAGATAAGAACCCTACGCCAATCACTGCCAGCACTAACCTAGACTCAGCAACAGACAACACACAGGTATTCTGCCTGATACTGGGATATAGCAGAAAACATAAAGAACTTAACAAAATAGTGCAAACCAGCTGGCCACTAGTTTTAAATGATCCGGTAATTGGACCCCTGCTACCGCAGAGGGTGTCCATTACCCATAGCAGAGCCCCCGCTATCAGAGACTGTCTTGTCTCGACCAGTCCTAAAATAATTGATAAGACATCCTGGTTGCAGACACATAAAGCGTTCATACGATGTAAGACATGCAAAGCTTGCGTCCATGGAGTTAATACCACAGTATACATTACTCCTTTTAGTCAGAGTACCTGCAAAATAAAATTATTGACTTGTCAGACTGAATATACCATATATGTTCTCTCATGTCCTTGTGGCCTTCGATATATAGGGAGCACGAAACTCCCGGCACACAAGAGAATCCTCCAACATTTCCGCACTATAGCCAATGCAGATAATACATACCCGGTAGCAAGGCATTTCAAGGAATTCCACTAATCCAACAATAAAAGCCTTAGCTACTTCTTGATAGATGCTATACCACCTAGCAGAAGAGGTGGAGAAAGAGAAAGCAAACTAAGGAGGTTAGAGCCTATATATATATTCTGCAACTGGATAACAAACAACCAAATGGACTGAATGTCACGGAAAACCTTTATACATGTCTTTAGCAGTAACTGGCTGATCCCTTTTTAGCTATCTAATCCAGTTTATCGTAGCCTTTCTGTTCTGGTCTCATTTTCGGACAGTCATTACCCTATTTGGTGCAGCCATGTCCATATAAATAGCTGATTACTTTTAGTATTCACATTAATATCTCTTTTCTTAAATGAAACTTTTTTGCATCGATTTGCACAGAATATGGAGAGATAGCACATGAATATTCCTCTAGGTAGTACTAATGGTGTACACCCTTATCTGTCAATATAGGAGTAGAATTTTATCTGATTATTTAACCATATATATATATTCATTGTATACATTTTATGTTCATATATTTATATGTATTTATATATGCTTTGGATTTTATACAACAACTTATGATGTATTTTTGATGGTTGGAGGAAGGCAGCTATCTTTAATTGTTTTAGTCTGCCCTGTAATTCATGTGCTGTGTTAGGTAATCTGTTATTTATTGACATTTATTGGTATAGTACATCTATATTTATATTTATATTTGATATTTATTTATTTAGTTATTTATTTATTTATTTATGTAATGATATTAGCCTGCACTTTCTAGATTGACAGAGTCAGCAATATGATGTTATGAAACTGACCGGTGTAAAACACTAGAGCTAGGGCATGTGGGTTATATACTATTGTGATCCGCAGTGAATTAGATGTTACGGAAGTTAGTCAAAATAGTATGTCTGCATATAATACTTCAGGAATGTGTCTTAATAGTATTTAACTGAAGAATAGCAAGTACAGTGGTATGTAGATATCTCTTGTCTCCATCTAACTGTATTAGACCGTGATGATATAAAAAAATCTTTTAACCCACAATAGTCAGGTTGCCAGCAGTAGTGGGTTCTTGACATTGATTCAATTTGCACTTTGCACTTATTAGCACATTTACACATAAATGTTTTGTTATCCATGTGACATGATGCCATGATCCCTTGGTGTATTAGAAATAATTGTCCCCGCCCGTGAATAATATTTTGCATAGAGAAACTATCATGCATATCCATTATTTTAATGATGAGATATGAGTGATTTTAAGAATATTGACTGACAAAAGTTTTTTAAAAATATTTTCTTTTTTTGTTTGCATTGTATCCGAACAGTGTTTTGGCCGAGTATGTTGTCAAGTTTCATTACTTGGCTTGTCACCTGGTTAGTATTGTATGCACTAGCACTTTAAAATGCACCTTCACGTTAACACTCACTGTTGAGTGAACAAGCGGCTGTGGCTGTGAAACGCGTCTTGGCATAAGAGGAATAAAAGAACCTTGATGCACATACCTTGGGTCCGTGTCCATGTTGCGGCAAGCGGCGATAGTCTGCGGGAGTCGTGTTTGGAATTTGGCATATTATATATATATATATATATATATTATATATATATATATATATTTATGAACGCTCCAAATTCCTTCACAGTGGCAAAAGAATGGACGGCACTCCACAACTCGATATTCAAGGCTATATATATAACACCCCAGGATCTGGGGACTATGAACGTTACAGCTGCAACATTGCAAGCTCCATCTGGAGTCAAAGGACACTACAAGGCCCATAATGATTTGCTAGTCCCGGCAGAGCATCCGATCCAGGGCATGCATTGGAGCATTTAAATTATGAGGGCGGTGTCCTATGCGCCTTCAATTTCCAAAGCCTCTGAAGAGAAGTGGGGACACTTTGAAACGCGTCAGGCATCCATGGCAAATTGAACTGCTTAAAGTTATTGTTATGCCGGTGGATTGTATACCATAAAGGCTCTTCATGAGCATGTTGCCGTTCGAGTGCTCCTTGTACGTTGGGTACTTTGTAGCTTGGATAAATACGCGGCACACCCTGTCGCAAAGGAGCACCACCCCAGGATGTGGGGGCCACGCGGTCTGTTACCGAGCAGGCCGACTTCATGGAGCAGCAACGGATTTAGCATATCCACCGGCACACCAAGGTCCATTTGGGGGCTATGAATGTTACAGCAGCAACATTGCGCACTTCAGCAGGAGACAAAGGACACTACAAGGCCCATAATGGTTTGCTAGTCACGGCAGACAGTCCCATCCAGGGCATGCATTGGAGCATTTAAATGATGAGGGCAGTCTCCTATGTGCCTTAAATTGCCAAAGCCTCTGAGGGGAAGTGGGGACACTTCGAAACGCATCAGGCATTCATGGCAAATTGAACTGCGTAAAGCTAACGTTGTGCCAGCAGATTATTATCATAAAGGCTCTTCATGAGCATGTTGCCGATCGAGTGCTCCTTGAACGCTGGGAACTTTGGAGCTTATATATATATATATATATATGTAGATAGATAGATAGATAGATAGATAGATAGATAGATAGATAGATAGATAGATAGATAGATAGATAGATAGATAGATAGATAGATAGATAGATAGATAGATAGATAGATAGATAGATAGATAGATAGATAGATAGATAGATAGATAGATAGATAGATAGATAGATAGATTGATAGATAGATTAAAAAAAGTATTTTTTATTTACTATCACATCCCCTCCAAAAATCCCAAAGGGACATGAGGCCCTTGGAATGTGTGTAAATAAAGTTAGTTATTGCTTGGCATTATCAATAATCATTTTAGGATGCGTTTTGGCAACAAGTTTCCTTGGTCAACATAATCCGTGCCATTTTGTATTCATGTTTTATAATCACATGTGGTAAACATCACCCTATACATAAAGGTGAAAATACATACACATGCCAATAAGTACTTTTAAAATCCTAATATAATAACATATTAATATGCTGTCAAAGTAAATATTCTTGAATTCAGCATACCTACGAGTTGCGGGGCCTCACATATAGTTCTCAGTGATCAGTAGGCAGCCCACAAAACATAACGATATAGAAGGATTCAAAAGTTATGCACGTGCTTACTGGTGCTCCCAATTCTAGGGGACTTAGAATTTTTACCACCCCCACATATGAAGCACCGAACCCTGACATTCTGACAGAGTGGCCAGAGAATTCAGCGCTTAGCTCTCAACGAATGTTAGAGATTTTGGTGAAATATGCCTGGATAGACAGAGATCGTCTACTAAAACAAATTGAAGAGCTAATGGATGACATAAAAAAACATGCAGAAGATGATACGGTGAACAAACTAGTGTCGGATATGAAAGCTTGCCTACAAAAATTACGAGGAGGATATCAAAGCTCGCAAAGAGAGAAAGCTGGATCGTGATTACAATGATTACAACACAGGGAGAATTTTGACCTTTAGTCGTAAATATGATCATCTCCACAACAGTGATCCGGTGACACAAGTGGTACCAGAACAAGGTGGAGAGGAGACGTCAACTGTACTGAGTGAAACTGAATCGGATATCTCCATTGTTTCCACAGAAGAAACTAACCAAGCGGCCAAAACCCTACGCAAGCCACATTTTTTAGAGGAATATCATCACCTGCGCCGAAGCAGGCGAATGATCAAAGAGACTCCGGCACCACAGGCAGCAACTCCAAGAGGTCGAGGACGAGCGAGAGGACGAGGAAGCAGAGGAACAGGGGGAAGAGGCTCTACCAGAGGTGGCAAAAGAGGCAATGCAAGGGGCAACGTGGGAAATGTGAACACACGCTCCAGAGGAAGACAATAATGGACCTTGATCTGGTAAATAAAACGATCATTAATCTATCTAAAAGAACTATGAGCGATATTGAAAAACTACCCTTTGTTTGGGACTTTCATTTTGTCCTTCTATGCCTTTTGATTTTTGTGAATCTAGAATTGATCTTTTTAGATTTGTCTGGAAGTTAAAACTTAAAAAATGGCACAAATTAATAGCCCAGGGTGGTAGTACCACATTGAAGCCCCAACTGCATACCAATGAAACCTTCAGGATTGGTGATGTTGATGCCTTGGTTAACATCATAGAACTTGAACAAGAATGTGAGGGGGAATTGTCCCGAGGCAATTCTAGCTTTGAGGAAATAGAAGAAACATTCCAGAGCAATACTCAGCTCCTTCGTGAGGCAGACTTTACCATTGATAGTAGTGCGGCCTCAGGTTTTAAGCCCAAATCTACTTTCATTCCTATCATGGCACATGATGCCATTGATACTTTTCACGAGTGTGTCAACAAACAACTGAACACGTACCGACACTCCAAGAGTAAACATGGACTCATGTCTAACAATCTGTCCTGGAGTCAGAGGAATGCCCTCAAATCCCTGATGGAAGATAAGAGTGTTGTGATCTGCCCTGCAGACAAGGGGGGGCAATATTGTGATTCTAGATCGGGAGAATTACGTAGCTGAGGCACATAGACAATTATCTGACTCCACATACTATACCACCAGTACTATAGATTCGTACAGAAACAGCATTACCGAATTGTGGGACAAACTTGGTACATGGAAGGACAGGGGTGTTTTGGAATGGGAAGAATATAAGTTCCTGAAAAATGATAACCCTGTTCTCCCAGATCTATACCTCTTGCCCAAGATACATAAGAGCAAGGACAACCCCCCCGGGAGACCTATTGTGTCTTCGAGGGGTAGTGTGGCTGAACATGTATCTAAATACGTGGACCATTATCTACGTGAATGGGTACATGCTCTCCCTAGTTACATCAGGGATACTAAAGATTTTTTGACTAAACTACAGGATTTGACATGGGATGAAGAATGCCTTCTCATCCCCATGGATGTCCAGGCCCTATACACTATCATTAACCATCAGCAGGGCCTGGAGTCTTGTAAACATTTCCTTGATTTTCGTCCACTTTGTTTCCGTGAACACAGCAAGATGCTGTGGGAAATGATGGAATTTTCTCTCATGAATAATTTTTTCCTCTTTGATGGCACCCTGTATAAACAGGTGACTGGGACTGGGATGGGTTCTTGCTTTGCTCCCAGTTTTGCGAATTTGTTTATGGGACACTGGGAGCATAGCATTTTCACGAACCCTGTTATTGCAGATCATATTAGCCATGTGGCTACCTGGTGGCGCTACATCGACGATCTGTTTATGGTGTGGAGAGGATCGCCTGATGGTGCCCAGAGTTTCATTGATTGTCTTAACCGCAATGATAAGAATATTATTCTGACTAGTAACATCAGCAAAGTGACAGCAGAATATCTTGATGTCAAGATTAACATCATTGACAACAAGATACATACCTCTCTCTTCCGGAAAACCACAGACGTTAACAGTGTGCTACACGCCCTCAGCAGTCATCCGGAACCACTCAAATGGAGTATTCCATACGGTGAGCTGCTGAGGGCGAAAAGAAACTGTAACACTGAGTCTGGTTACCAACAAGTTGCCTCAGAAATGTTGGATCGCTTTACTCAGAGAGGGTATCCATCATGGGTTTTAAAGAAAGCTAAGGCCAGGGCGGATACCATGCTGAGAAGCTCTACCCTTCAAGTTACCACAGCTGAAGAAACCAATATAGATGACAACAACACACGACTCATCTTAACTTTCAACAGAGAGTCCAAGCAGGTACAAAAGATTCTAGCTAAGAACTGGAACATTCTTAAAAGTGATGGCACCATAGGCGACTTGATTCCTGATAGACCCAGTATCACTTATAGGAAGGGCAGGAACATCAGGGATCTGTATGTTCACAGTGATATTACCATCTATCCCATGTACCAAGACCTAGGTCTAAAAGGGTTCTTTCCTTGTAGTCACTGCAAGGCGTGTAAAAACAACACCCTTGTTAAGAGAGTTGAGTACAATGGCATTAAGAGGGAGATCACACAATTTTTGAACTGTAATACCATGTTTTGTGGTCTACGTGATCGTTTGCCCGTGTGATCTTTGGTACATTGGGAGTACTACTGCCCAGGTCAAAAAGCGCATATTGGAACAATATCGTGCCATTGTCCATGGTGACGTGAAATATCCTGTGGCTAGACACTTTAGTGAACAGCATTTTTCTAACCCTGCACTTATGAAATTTTTCATCATAGAACAGATCATTAGGAATCCCAGGGGTGGGAACTGAGTTCTCAAGTTGAGACAGAAGGAATCTAAACACATTATCAACTTTCAAACCAAGAGCCCTGGGGGGCTCAACTCTGATGAGGAACTTTCTGTCCATCTCAAAGACAACTAACCCTTCTTGTGATCTGTGCTTACTGTTGATACCTGCATTTTATCTTGGTTTTATTCTTTCGTCTTCTGTATATCTCCTAGGTTGGTTGTTTATTGAAGTGCATTTACTTGTTATCATGTTATTTGACATCTTACTCCTTTTTCCCATAGGTGTAAAGGTGGGACTGGGTCACATCACAGCACGTCTGTTCCAGCCATGATTGTCACTTCTCCGTCATCACCTATGAGCACGCCCATTTTAGGCTTTCAACTAGAAGGTTTTGGACTGCACGGTGGGCACGGGGTTTTGAGCGCAAGTAAGATCTGTTTCAACACGTCTAGTTGGGCCTCATTTCAGTGCATCCCACTGGAGGTCTCTCTTTGAGTAGGGTTTATGGTGGTATTTTACCTGGTTACTGTGGCACTATCCCCCTCTCCCCACACACCGCCTTGTAATTTGTAGCTAGTTTCGAGTTGGGCTATTTAATTTTGGCTGGTGTTTATTCTACATGTATACACATTGTGGTACTATATGAATTGTGTGTCATTTTAAACATGATTTTCTTTACATGTTGTTTATATATTTTTTTTATATTTTATCTTGCTTTACCATCTTGCAATGTTTATATAATACGGTTGTGTGGGTTCTTTTGATCCTTTGTTCAGACAGATCTCTGGGCCGGTCACCCCACGCACCGCGCACACTCTCTGCGAGTGAGCCCAGGCTGCCCCCGATCCTGCCGAGTGCCGCCGCTGCCCGCAGCTGTGCTCCTGGTCTGCTGTTGCGGTAGTTCCTCTGCTGCGCTGCATTGCTACTTGTTGTAATTTTTATCGTATTGTCACTGTGTTGCTCCCTGTTGTAATTTTTATCGTATTGTCACTGCGTTGCTCCCTGGTTTAAATTTCATTGTATTGTATTTCTCTGCTGTCCGTTTGTTGTGCCCCTGCCCTTTGCTTATTCGTTTTTTGTTTCCCCTCTGTTGTGCCCAGCCCCGGGTCGCGTTTCCCGCCCGCTCCCCGCCGCTGCCCCCCTGCGGTCCCGCCCCCTTCCCGCTGACTCCCTTTCCATTCGCCGCCCTGCTCCCGCTTCCCAGCTGCTCCTCCCTCCCACTGGGCGATATATTGCAGAGTGCACGCAGTGGTGGGCAGTGACCTCTGACCCTCTAGGCCGGTCACCCCACGCACTGCGCACACTCTCTGCGAGTGAGCCCAGGCTGCCCCCGATCCCGCCGAGTGCCGCTGCTGCCCGCAGCTGTGCTCCTGGTCTGCTGTTGCGGTAGTTCCTCTGCTGCGCTGCATTGCTACTTGTTGTAATTTTTATCGTATTGTCACTGCGTTGCTCCCTGGTTTAAATTTCATTGTATTGTATTTCTCTGCTGTCCGCTTGTTGTGCCCCTGCCCTTTGCTTATTCGTTTTTTGTTTCCCCTCTGTTGTGCCCAGCCCCGGTCGCGTTTCCCGCCCGCTCCCCGCCGCTGCCCCCCTGGGGCCCGCCCCTTCCCTCTGATTCCCTTCCCATTCGCCGCCCTGCTCCCGCCTCCCAGCTGCTCCTCCCTCCCACTGGGCGATATATTGCAGAGTGCACGCAGTGGTGGGCAGTGACCTCTGACCCTCTGGGCCGGTCACCCCATGCACCGCGCACACTCTCTGCGAGTGAGCCCAGGCTGCCCCCGATCCCGCTGAGTGCCGCCGCTGCCCGCAGCTGTGCTCCTGGTCTGCTGTTGCGGTAGTTCCTCTGCTGCGCTGCATTGCTACTTGTTGTAATTTTTATCGTTTTGTCACTGCGTTGCTCCCTGTTGTAATTTTTATCGTATTGTCACTGCGTTGCTCCCTGGTTTAAATTTCATTGTATTGTATTTCTCTGCTGTCCGCTTGTTGTGCCCCTGCCCTTTGCTTATTTGTTTTTTGTTTCCCCTCTGTTGTGCCCAGCCCCAGTCGCGTTTCCCACCCGCTCCCAGCCGCTGCTCCCCTGCGGCCCCGCCCCCTTCCCTCTGACTCCCTTCCCATTCGCCGCCCCGCTCCCGCCTCCCAGCTGCTCCTCCCTCGCTCCGCCCCCCCACTCTCCACATGTTGCAGAGTGGATAACACGCAGCGTAGACGCGCAGCGGGCGCGCCGATTGTGCGCCGAAGGCGCGCCAAAGGTAAGCCCGTCTGCTCCCGTCCACGCCTGGACCGCACCCAGCGCCCGAACCCCTGGCCCTCGCAGGCCCCAGCCCACCCGCCGGACCTACAACGCCACCGAACTCAACGCACTCAACACCGGCCGGATCCCTGGGTGCTACCGAGCCACCCCGAGACGCACCCAAGGAACCTTCAGCTGCCTCTCCTGCAAGTTCTCCTGCATCCAGACCTGCACGACAACAACACCCTCCAAGCCGAGAACCAGCACCAACCACCTGAAGTGCATACTGCTCAACACCCGCTCTGTCCACAGACACGCCGTGGAGCTCTGGAACCTGCTCGACACAACATCACCAGACGTCGCCTTCCTCACGGAAACCTGGATGAACGCCTCCTCAGCACCCGACATCGCCATCGCCATCCCGGACGGATACAAGATCTCCCGGAGGGACCGCGGCAACCAGACCGGAGGAGGCATCGCCATCATCCACAGGAACACCATCCGCATCACGACCAACACCGACGACACCCTCACAACCGCCGAACACCTGCACTTCCAGATCCACACCGACCCCAAGACCCCCCTCAGAGGCACCCTCATCTACAGACCCCCGGGACCATGCACACAATTCAGCGAAGACATCGCCGACTTCATCAGCCCGCAAGCCCTCCCCTCCGCTGACTACATCCTCCTCGGGCACCTCAACTTCCACCTGGAGAACAACAACGACCGCAACACCACCACCCTGCTAGACAACCTCACAAACCTCGGACTCAAGCAACTGGTGACCACCCCCACCCACCACGCCGGACACACACTCGACCCCATCTTCTCCTCCAGCAAGGACATCGCCTTCAGCCACACCACAGGACTCCACGGGACGGACCACAGCTGCGTCCACTTCAGCTTCAGAAAGAACACGATCCACCACCACCAGCAACAGATTGCACGCAGAAGCTGGAACAAGATTACTCCCGATCAGCTCGCCGCATCCCTGAGTCAGGACCCCCCCGCCAGCTCAGCGAACCCCAGCCAGGCCACCAACAACCTCACGAAGTGGATCAGCAACTGCGCAGACGAACTCGCCCCAATAAGGACCCCGCCCAGCAGACCCGGCAGTAAGAAAGCACCATGGTTCACCGACGAACTCAAGAGCTTCAAGAAGAACTGCCGAGCCCTCGAGAGAGCCTGGCGCAGAGACCCCACACCAGACAACATGACCACCCTAAAGCTCGCCACTCGAAAACACCACCAACTGATCCACACCACCAAGAAAACCGCATTCAAGGAACGACTGGACAACAATGCTCACAACAGCAAGGAACTCTTCAACATTGTCAAAGAGCTCTCCAACCCCAGCGCCGGAAACAACAACATCACCCCATCACAAGACCTCTGCAACTCCCTCGCCTCCTACTTCCACAACAAGATCGCGGACATACACAACAGCTTCAGCACACAGCTGACGCACCCCACGACCGCACCTGCACCCCCCACTACCACCATCCGAGCCTGGACCCAGATCAACACCGAAAAAACCCTACGCACGATGAACTCCATCCACTCCGGATCTCCAACCGACCCCTGCCCTCACCACATCTTCAACAAGGCCGACGCTGTCATCACGCCCCACCTGCGGGACATCATCAACACCTCCTTCGACACCGCTACCTTCCCGGAGAGTTGGAAGCACGCCGAACTCAGCGCTCTACTGAAGAAACCATCCGCGGACCCCACCGAACTCAAAAACTACCGCCCCATCTCGCTCCTCCCGTTTCCTGCCAAAGTCATCGAGAAGACCGTCAACAAGCAGCTGGCCGCCTTCCTCGAGACGAACGGATCCCTCGACCTCTCGCAGTCTGGCTTCCAACCACAGCACCGAGACCGCCCTCATTGCAGCCACTGACGACATCCGAGCCCTGCACTAAAACAAGGCAGATGGCGGAACCTTCATAAAGATGCACCTGATCCGCAATAACCTCAATAGTAAATTTTCCCTTTTCTTGATACTTGAAAGGAGGACTATGTGCACACTGATAAGACACCCGCCATCACAATGCCAGTCCTAAACAGAACTTTAACATGTAACGAAAAAAGCACAGGTGCACCATAAATTAGAATTGTGCAAAAATTAACAAGAAAATGTTAAGGCACAGGTAATGAAGTCCAGAAGTCTTGTTAGTTTGATTCTTTATTTTTCAACAGAAGGAAACGAACAGCCCATGGCACAATTCTAATTTATGGTGCACCTGTGCTTTTTTCGTGACATCCGAGCCCTGCTCGACAACGGGGAAACAGCGGCCCTCATCCTCCTGGACCTCTCCGCGGCATTCAACACTGTCTGCCACCGCACCCAAGTGCAGCGACTCAGCAACGTCGGAATCCAAGAGAAGGCACTTGAATGGATCATCTCCTTCCTCGCCGGAAGGACACAGAGAGTCCGCCTCCCTCCGTTCAGATCAGAAGCCACCGAAGTCATCTGCGGCGTTCCTCAAGGCTCCTCGCTCAGCCCCACCCTCTTCAATGTCTACATAAGCCCCCTTGCGGCCATCGCACGCCAACACAACCTCAACATCATCTCTTACGCCGACGACACCCAGCTGATCCTCTCCTTCACCAACGACCCCGCCACCGCCAGAGCCAACCTACACGAAGGGATGAAAGACGTAGCTGAGTGGATGATGAACAGCCGCCTGAAACTGAACTCAGACAAGACGGAAGTCCTCATCCTGGGATCTTCGCCCTCCGCCTGGGACGACTCCTGGTGGCCTCCTGCCCTGGGCAGCGCACCCAAACCAACGGACCACGCACGCAACCTGGGCTTCATCCTGGACTCCTCCCTCTCCATGACCAGACAAGTCAACGCCGTCTCCTCGTCATGCTTCAACATCCTGCGCATGCTACGCAAGATCTTCCGGTGGATCCCCACCGAGACCAGGAAGACGGTCACCCAGGCCCTCGTCACCAGCCGACTGGACTACGACAACTCCCTCTGCGCCGGAACCACTGCCAAACTCCAGAAGAGACTCCAGCGGATCCAGAACGCCTCAGCAAGACTCATCCTGGACATCCCCCGACACAGCCCTATCTCCGGACACCTGAGAGACCTGCACTGGGTCCCGGTCAACAAGAGAATCACATTCCGACTCCTCACCCACGCACACAAAGCCCTACACAACCAAGGACCAAGATACCTCAACAACCGCCTCAACTTCTACACTCCCACACGCCAGCTTCGATCGACCAGCCACGCCCTCGCCGCCGTTCCCCACATCCGAAGAGCCACCACAGGAGGAAGGTCCTTCTCCTACCTGGCCACCAAGACGTGGAACTCCCTCCCGACCCACCTCCGCCTGACCCAAGACCACCTCGCATTCAGGAAGCAGCTCAAGACCTGGCTGTTCGAGCAGTAGCAGACCCCCCCTCCCCAAGCGCCTTGAGACCCTCTGGGTGAGTAGCGCGCTATATAAATGCTTTGATTGATTGATTGATTGATTGACAGATTCTTTAGACGTACTGTTATGAACTGTTATTTCACCATTCAACATGTCTGCCGCTATCTTGGTCCTGTGTCCGCTTTCAATGTCCATTCCTTTAGTTGTACTTCTATTTAATTGTATGCACGATTATCTACACTTACGTGAGCAAGGCCTTTGCTAGGCCGAAACATGTAGTTGTTTGTGTAAATAAACACCCTTGGACTTGGCACACGGTGTTTCCCTGTTGGACTCTGAGAGCGTGTTTAACGTTGTTTGCCTTTGGAGAATATATATATACATGTGAACAAGGGCTGCAAAGCCCGAAACGCGTCATGGTCGGTTGGTTTATGAAAAAAATGGAATAAAACTTACCTGGAAAAAAGCTGTGGTCTGTCTCCTGCTTCACCAGTCCTGAGGGATTGGAGGTGGTATTGCGGAGTTCCTGCTGATATATATATATATATATATATTACCTACTGGCGATCGCCAATAGGTAAATATAGTTAGGTCCTATTTTCCATAGGAAATCCACAACATTCTATTTGCAATAACTTTGGCGCCGGTTGAGGAATCTGCTGAAAATTTTCAAAACTCATGGGGTGCTCCGGTCCGCTCCTATCTTGAAAGTTTGGGGGTGATTTGTCAAGCGGGGGCCAAGAAAAAAGGGGGTCCCAAAACGTGCTTTCCCCATGCAATTTTCCATAGGAACCTTAAGTCGCAGCTACAGCCCGAACTGCTGAACGGAATTACACCAAATTTGGCAAAGAGGTAGTCCTTGGTTCACACTCGTGCCTTTTGGTTAAATGGTGTGAATCTGTTCAGTAGTTTTTTATATATTAAAGAAAAAATATACATATATATCTGGGCGGAGCCTAATGACACAACTCATCGTGAGATCTGATTGGCTGTCAGCACTTCATCCAAGAAGTGTTGGCAGCCATCTTGGGACCAATATATATGATAGCACCTCATTAAAAAGTATTGCAGTTAATAGAAGGTTTTAAGACTTTAGTTACATTATAAATCAATTGTTGATGGTACCATACTCATTTTAGGAATTGTGGTGTGTTCTAAGGTGATTTTACCATGTGAAAAAGCCTTCTGCTGGGATATCATATATCATGTTTGAGAGAAAACTATTTTCTCATGCTTTTCCCTCCGAGGTTTGGAAGGTGATCTATAAGCTAAACTGAGAGCATATTTTCTGTAAATTCACATTATCTTGCTCAGTCATGTGAGAATAAAGCCTGGCATTCTCAGTAAAACATGTACATCCAACAAGGGCAGAGACTGCCAGTTGGTTCCTTTGTGTTCTACTGCAGCTTTCCAGAGTGTTCTAAAGAACAACTAGAGTGCTAACAGCCTAATGATTTATTTATTTTTAGAACAAATTTTATTGACAGATTGCACATAAGACGCGACACTCCGTTCTCCGGAGAGGCCGCAAGCAGGTAAGCATTTGTCATAGAAAAGCAATCCATACAACAGTTTAAAGAGAACAGTCCCCCAAACCCCGCCCCTCCCCCGTCAACCTCCCCACCCGGATCTCACCCTAACCCCCTGCACAATGTTTACATGATCCTAAAAGAAAAAAGGTAAATACAAGATGCTGAATGTACATTCCCCCTCACCCAGGATCTAAGCGTAACAATCCTGTATCGTCTTCATGTAGCACTGCCGGCTCCAGCCACAGCCCCCTATAGTCTGCCCATCTCTTCCAAATGTTATAGTGTTTCCCAGGGCAGCCCCGGGCCTCAAACACAGGACGCTCCAACCCCATGCAGTAATCCAAGCCCTTTTTCCACACTCCCACCGGCGGGGCCCTGGGGTCCTTCCAGGCCCGAGCCACATCTCTCTTGGCTACGATGAGGCCTAGAAGCAGCAGATGCCGTTTATAAATATTACTGCCCACTTGTTCCAGGACATGAAGAAGACCCAGCTTAGGGATACGGGGTAGCTCCCATCCCAACACTTCAGACAGACAATCCCACACACCCATCCAGAACTTTTCCAGAGCTCCACACGACCACACCGTGTGCAGAAATGTGCCACTCGCCCGACCACAGCCTCATGATTTATGACAAAAGTATAGCATACCTGAAGCCATCTTGGTTGGAATAAAGTGGTAACTCTTAAAACATTTAATTTAAAAAGGAACACAATGAGGGGGTTCATTTTGCCATAGAAAGTATGATTTGTGCTGTAGAAATAAAAATTAGGGCACATTTGAGTATCTTCTCAAATTCTCTTCTATTTCATTAAAAACAATTCTGACATGCAGCCTGAAACATGTACTTTCAATACCAGCAGCAGACTTCCCTGGTGAGCAGTAGTTTTACTAGAGTGATCTAATCAGCAACTAGAGTGCTAACATTCTGAATTTATGGCAAATGTGTGACACATCTGAATGCCTTCTTGATAGAACCAAAGTAAAACACTGAAAGTATTTCCTACTGAGGAGACTGTAGTAAATGAGGAAATTAGGAAACTTCATAACAAATAAGTCTCCCAAGATGGCTGCCAGAGACAAAAGAGCCCAAATGTAGCACAAATATCACCCAGATGTAGCCCAAGTATATCCCAATGACAGAATGTCCCAGAGTGTCCCTAAAGAACAACTAGAGCGCTAACAGTCTTACGTATGACAAAAGTATGGAACACCTGAAGCCATCTTGATTGGAATAAAGTGGTAACACTTAAAACATATAGGGCCCGATGTAGGTGGCCCATTACCGGTCGGTAAACCCGGAATTCGGTAAATTTCAGGCTTACCGACTGGTATTGAGCCATTTGCTATGTAGGTGATGATTCGGTGAATACTGAATCGGTATTTACCGATTCGGTATTTACCTAATCATTATTTACCGATTCGGTATTTACCGGATCGGTAAATGGCATGTAGGAAGCACTTTTTAGAGTGCTTATGTGCTCTAAGTATTCGTTATTTACCACCAACTATTAGTTGGTGGTAAATACCGAATACCTTTGAAAATACAAATCTGTGCATTTTCAACAGTGCAAAGTGACAGACATACATGCCCTTAGGGCATGTATGTGTGCCACATGTGCACGCAAGCACTATTCAGGGGTGCAACAGGGTGTCAATGTGACACCCTGCCACCCTTGAATGTTTCCCTATTTTACCGATTCGGTATTTACCGATTCAGTAATTCACATTCATTCCTATGGGCCTCCTGGCCCATAGGAATGAATGTGAATTACCAAATCGGTAAATACCGATTCGGTAAATACCGAATCGTACCGATTTGGTATTACTTACCGAATATTTTTCTACATAGCATTTACCGATTCTAAAATACCGAATCGGTAAAATTGGGTATTTTAGAATCGGTAAATTTACATTACCTACATCTAGCCCTGTATTTGCTAAGGAACAAAATAAGGGGCTTCATTTTGCCATAGAAAATATGATTAGAGCTGCATAAAGAAATATTAGGGCACTTTTTAACCTCTCAAATCCTCTTCTATATCATTAAAAGATTCTAACATGCAGACTGAAAGATGCACTTTGAATACTAGCAGTAGACTTCCCTGGTGAGAATTAGCTTTACTACAGTGATCTAATGAACAACTAGAGGGCTAACATTCAGAATTTATGGCAAATGTGTGACACATCTGAATGCCCTCTTGATGGAACCAAAGTAAACAAGCATTGAAAATGCAATAGGTCTCGCCCTCGTTTAAGTTAAAGCAATTCCGTTTGTAATTAGGTGGCTCTTTAGCTTTGCTTTTATTAGTATTTTTCAAGCTTTCATGTACATAGCATGCATATGTATGCATATATGTATATGTATGCATGCATTTATATTTGTATTTATATATATGCTGATTATATATATATGTTTATATATGTATGTACATATATATATACACATACATATATATAAATGCATATATATGCATATATATGTGCATATGTGTGCGTGTAGGGAGTGGTAGAGAAGCTAGAGGTGTAGAGGTAGAGAGTTGTAGAAAGAGAGGTAGAGAGAGGTAGAGAGTGAGTAATAGAGGGTAGAGAATAGAGAGTGAGTAGTAGAGAATAGTAGAGAATAGTAGACAAAGTAGCAGAGAGTGAGTAGAAGAGAGTGAGCAGTAGAGAGTAGTAGAGGGTGAGTAGTAGAGAGTAGTAGAGAGTGAGTAGTAGAGAGCAGTAAAAAGTGCAGAGTAAAGTGAGTAGTAGAGAGTAGTAGAGAGTGAGTAGTAGAGAGTGGTAGAGAGTGAGTAGTAGAGAGTGAGTAGCAGAGAGAGAGTAGTAGAGAGTAGTAGAGAGTGAGTAGTAGAGTGAGCAGTAGAGAGTAGTAGAGAGAGTAGTAGAGAGTGAGTAGTAGAGAGCAGTAGAGAGTAGCAGAGAGGGAGAGAAGTAGAGAGAGAGTAGCAGAGAGTGAGTAGTAGAGAGTAGTAGAGAGTGAGTAGTAGAGAGAGAGTAGTAGAGAGTGAGTAATAGAGTAGTAGGGAGTAAGTAGTAGAGAGTAGAAGAGAGTGAGTAGTAGAGAGTAGTGGAGTAGTAGGGTGAGTAGTAGAGAGTGAGGAGTAGAGTGAGTAGTAGAGAGTATTTGAGAGTGGGTAGTAGAGAGTAGGTAGTAGAAAGTGTGTAGTAGAGGGTGAGTAGTAAAGAGTAGCAGAGAGTGAGTAGTAGAGATAGTAGTAAATAGTGAGTAGTAGAGAGTGGTAGAGTAGTAGAGAGTGAGTAGTAGAGTGAGTAGTAAAGAGTAGTAGAGAGTGAGTAGTAAAGAGTGAGTAGTGGAGAGTGAGTAGTAGAGAGTGAAAAGTAGAGAGTGACTAGTAGAGAGTGAGTAGTAGAAAGTGAGTAGTAGAGAGTAGTAGAGAGTGAGTAGTAGAGATAGTAGTAGAGAGTGAGTAGTAGAGTGAGTAGTAGAGAGGAAGCTGTAGATAGAGAGTAGTAGAGAGTAGTATAGAGTGAGTAGTAGAGTAGTACAGAGTGAGTGGTAGAGTAGTAGAGAGTGGGTAGTAGAGAGTGAGTAGTAGAGAGTGAGTAGTAGAGAGTGAGTAGAAGAGAGTGAGTAGTAGAGAGTGAGTAGTAAAGTAGTAGACTGTGAGTAGTAGAGAGTGAGTAGTGGAGAGTGAGAAGTAGAGAGGGAGTAGTAGAGAGTGAGTAGTAGAGAGTGAGTAGTAGAGAGTGAGTAGTAGAAAGTGAGTATTAGAGAGAGTAGTAGAGAGTGAGTAGTAGAGAGTGAGTAGTAGAGAGCAGTAGAGAGTGTGTAGTAAAGTGAGTAGTAGAGAGTATTAGAGAGTGAGTATTAGAGAGTAGTAGAGAGTGAGTAGTAGAGAGTAGTAGAGAGTGAGTAGTAGAGAGTGAGTAGCAGGGAGAGAGTAGTAGAGAGTGAGTAGTAGAGTGAGCAGTAGAGAGTAGTAGAGAGAGTAGTAGAGAGTGAGTAGTAGAGATCAGTAGAGAGTAGCAGAGAGGGAGAGAAGTAGAGAGAGAGTAGCAGAGAGTGAGTAGTAGAGAGTAGTAGAGAGTGAGTAGTAGAGAGAGAGAGTAGTAGAGAGTGAGTAATAGAGAGTAGTAGAGAGTAAGTAGTAGAGAGTAGTAGAGAGTGTGTAGTAGAGAGAGAGTAGTAGAGTAGTAGAGAGTGAGTAGTAGAGAGTAGTGGATTAGTAGGGTGAGTAGTAGAGAGTAGTAGAGAGTGAGTAGTAGAGTGAGTAGTAGAGAGTATTTGAGAGTGGGTAGTAGAGAGCAGGTAGTAGAGTGTGTGTAGTAGAGGGTGAGTAGTAAAGAGTAGTAGAGAGTGAGTAGTAGAGAAAGTAGTAAATAGTGAGTAGTAGAGAGTGGTAGAGTAGTAGAGAGTGAGTAGTAGAGTGAGTAGTAGAGAGTAGTAGAGAGGGAGTAGTAGAGATAGTAGTAGAGAGTGAGTAGTAGAGTGAGTAGTAGAGAGGGAGCTGTAGATAGAGAGTAGTAGAGAGTAGTATAGAGTGAGTAGTAGAGTAGTACAGAGTGAGTGGTAGAGTAGTAGAGAGTGGGTAGTAGAGAGTGAGTAGTAGAGAGTGAGTAGTAGAGAGTGAGTAGAAGAGAGTGAGTAGTAGAGAGTGAGTAGTAAAGTAGTAGACTGCGAGTAGTAGAGAGTGAGTAGTGGAGAGTGAGAAGTAGAGAGCGAGTAGTAGAGAGTGAGTAGTAGAGAGTGAGTAGTAGAGAGTGAGTAGTAGAGAGTGAGTATTAGAGAGAGTAGTAGAGAGTGAGTAGTAGAGAGTAGTAGAGTTAGTAGAGAGTGAGCAATAGAGAAAGAGTAGTAGAGAGTGAGTAGTAAAGTAGTAGAGAGTGAGTGGTAGAGAGTAGTAGAGAGAAGTAAAGCGAGTAATAGAGAGTAGTAGAGAGTGAGTAGTAGAGAGTGAGTAGTAGAGTAGTAGTGAGGGAGTAGTAGAGAGTGAGTAGTAGAGAGAGAGTAGTAGAGAGTGAGTACTAGAGAGTGAATAGTAGAGAGTAGTACAGAGTGAGTAGTAGAGAGATAGTAGTAGAGAGTGAGTAGTAGAGAGTAGTAGAGAAGTAGAGAGTGAGTAGTAGAGAGTGAGTAGTAGAGTAGTAGAGAGTGAGTAGTAGAGAGTAGTAGAGTAGTAGAGTGAGTAGTAGAGAGCAGTTAGTAGAGAGTGTTTAGTAGAGAGTGAGTAGTAGAGAGTAGTAGAGAGTGAGTAGTAGAGAAAGTAGTGGATAGTGAGTACTAGAGAGATTAGTAGAGAGTGGTAGAGCAGTAGAGAGTGAGTAGTAGAGTGAGTAGTAGAGAGTAGTAGAGAGTGAGTAGTAAAGAGTGAGTAGTGGAGAGTGAGTAGTAGAGAGTAGTAGAGAGCGAGTAGTAGAGAGTGAATAGTAGAGAGTGAGTAGTAGAAAGTGAGTAGTAGAGAGTAGTAGAGAGTGAGTAGTAGAGAGAGTAGTGGATAGTGAGTAGTAGAGAGTAGTAGAGTGAATAGTAGAGAGTGAGCAGTAGAGAGAGAGTAGTAGAGAGTAGTAGAGAGTGAGTAGTAGAGGAGTACAGAGTGAGTGGTAGAGAGTAGTAGAGATTGAGTAGTAGAGAGTAGTAGAGAGCGAGTAGTAGAGTGAGTAGTAGAGAGTGAATAGTAGAGAGTGAGTATTAGAGACAGAGTAGTAGAGAGTGAGTAGTAGAGAGTAGTAGAGCAAGTAGTAGAGAGTGAGCAGTAGAGAGAGAGTAGTAGAGTGAGTAGTAAAGTAGTAAAGAGCGAGTAGTAGAGAGTGAGTAGAGTGAGAAGTAGAGAGCGAGTAGTGGAGAGCGAGTAGTAGAGAGCGAGAAGTAGAGAGTGAGTAGTAGAGAGTGAGTAGTAGAGAGTGAGTATTAGAGAGAGAGTAGTAGAGAGTGAGTAGTAGAGAGTAGTAGAGTGAGTAGTAGAGAGTGAGCGATAGAGAGAGAGTAGTAGAGAGTGAGTAGTAAAGTAGTAGAGAGTGAGTGGTAGAGAGTAGTAGAGAGAAGTAAAGTGAGTAATAGAGAGTAGTAGAGAGTGAGTAGTAGAGAGTAGTAGCGAGTGAGTAGTACAGAGTGAGTAGTAGAGAAAGTAGTAGAGAGTGAGTAGTAGAGAGTGAATAGTAGAGAGTAGTAGAGAGTGAGTAGTAGAGCGATAGTAGCAGAGAGTGAGTAGTAGACACTTTGCGTTGAAGGGGCATTCCATGGGTGTTGCTGTGTCTGTTTCCACACAACACCCATGGAATAACACATCTCAAAACTTACAAGAAAGTGTAAATCTGTAGATACGTGTGAATGGTGCGCCACCTTAGAGGTGGTGTAGCGAGGCACAAGGAGAAATTTTTTCACTTCTCCTCATTTTTTCCTCTTTCAATGCATGCTGCATTCCACAGCACACATTGAAGGAGAAAAATGCATTTAGTGATTGTTTTTGTGCAGGATGTAGTCCCTTCCAGCAAAAAAACAATCTCCCCACGACACAGATATCCTTACACCACGGTGCAGGGGTGCCTGCGTTACTGCATGGCTGCAGTTTGTGTGCTAGTGCAGAGGGAGCACACAATTGAGACATATTCATGTAAATATGTCACATCCCTGTGCTTCAGAAGTGCTACAGCGCAGTGCAGCTAAAGGGCTTGCAGTGTCACGCTGCAGCACTTCCTCATAGATCTGCCCCTATAAATTCACCATAAAGTACTAATGCATTCTTTCAGTTAATCATGCTCTACACATACATTCAACCAAACTTTCTGACATTACCATGCAATTATAGTTCTTTTTTAAACCCCTTCGGTGCTCATGACGGAACGGTTCAGTCATGAGCGTCGGTTGGCCTGTGCTCATGACGGAACCGTTCCGTCATGAGTCCATAGGTTCTTTAGAACCTTCAGCACCGCAGCGGAATTCGCGCAGCACTGAAGGGGTTAAACCAGGTAAGGTAGTTCTGAACTTTTTTTTTCTTCTGTTTTTTGTTTTCTATTTTTTTGTAGTTTTTTAACAATTGTTGTACATTTTTTGGTGTTTTTTAACAAGAAAGGAACTGAGTAAACAGTTAGCTTTTGGAATTCAACATCATTCCAAAAACAAAAAAATAAAAAACATTTGCATTTGTGGTTCCGTTGAGCTGCACAAATAGCGCCCACTGACTGTTCACCATAACGGATGATGGTTTTGCACTTAGTGCACCGCTGCTGCAGAAAAGCAAATTCTGGGCGAATGTCTACTGGTGGTGCTGAAGTGGACACTCTGGAGCTGCTAGCAATGTGGTGGATTTTTTGCTGCACGCCTCATTTCTTCTCGTGCCATATTGTTCGGGTGAATGGTCTGCAGGTGTTTATACATACTCACTGCTCCACATAAGTATTTCTTGTCACTGCCTTGCGACAGGACCCTGTCACACAGCAAGCATGTGACTTTTCTTGCGTTGACCTTTTTTTCTCCGACAGGAAAGGTGAAAAATTTCCATACCCCTGATTCAGGCCTCTGCTTGGGTGGATCTTGTTCCAAGATATCTTCATCTGAAGAATGATGAGGAGCTTGAGAACCAGATGCCATTTCTTCAATGCAATTATTTAAAAACACCAAAAAAAATCCAAAACCAGCTCTGGAAGAAGAAGAGATGTCTCTCATCAACTGCTCCAAACAGAATAATTAAAATGGGTGGGGTCCTTCAACAGTTACAGTGGGAAATGTTATGAACCAATCAAATCTTTTTTTTTAGGTCACATACGATCCGCGCACCGTGTGCTCACGAAGCGCGCACCCGACGCAACTTCGCGAAAATATATTTTAAAATAATATACGTTTATTACAAGTAGAAATATATTATTTTTATGAATACCTTAGATAATCTTTTGCCCTAATATGTACATTAAAGACACGTACATATCATTTTAGAACATAAAAAATTTCACGGGAGTCACGCACCCAGTGCGTCCCAGCATGTATATGACGCCACGTGGGGCCAGCCACCGCGCAAGCGTTGCGTACCGTAATACACATGTGTTGCAAATGCGTGGGAGCAGGAGTCGCGGACCGTTCGCATACCGGTCGCGCACACCACGTATCATTGTACGTATATCACGTAACTGAAAATAAACACGCGCTCGTCGCTCACCATATGCGCATCCTTCACGGCTTTTCCAAAATGGCAGCTAGAATACGCAGACCTGCTGCAGTAGGTACGCTTTGGGTGCGCAACTCCCCAAAAAAATTTGAAAAAAATTTAAAAAGTTAATTATATAAATATATTTCAATACAAAAGAAACAAAATAATTAAAAATATTTCTGAAAAATATATAATGTGGTTTAATAAATAAAATATTCATTAATAAACAGTTAAAAAACTGTAGAAATTCAGTACCAAAAAATAGGTATAACTACTATTGCACTTAAAAATTAGCATTTAAAAAACCTTTGAAATTCACTGAAAAAACCATAGGTTTCATGAGTGTTATAGTTAGCTGGACATTTCGCTCGTACAAAACCATAGAAATTCCTCCGTTATAGTTAGTTGTGCTAACTATAACTCGCGCCCCCGCAATGCACTGCTGATGATGTCACATATTACATCATTCATGACATGGTCAGTGACATCGACATCACTGATGACATCTCAAATGACATCACTGATGACATCACTGATGACATCATCCAGTGAATGTGGTTTTGTTTGAAATTTAAATATCTATTATATATATACCAATCTGTATTGAAGATTGAGTGGATATATAACTGTCTGGATGGAGGATTTAGTAGCTCATTCCTGTCTTTTGTTTTCTTGCATACTTCGGCCTGAAGATAATTTGAAAAAGATTGTACTTGTTTCTTTCCCAATGTTTCCAACAAATTATAGAAAGTTGGGTAGGCTACACCTATTGCACAGGTGAAAGGTTTGCCTTTCCTCTATGGCATTGTTCAAATTTGCAGCCTCCCACCCACCAAAAAGATGTTGATTAGTTCAATACATTAGTAGCCTCCTTCGACACTACATTTATAGATGGCCAGTCATGTTTTGCTCAAATAATTTGATAGTAGAGACCATGTTTTTCATTTTGTGTAAAATAATGTTTTTGACTAATTGATGTGTAATATTCATCTGCATGTTCTGAGGGTATAAAAGCTACTGCTGTTCTTTTTTCAGTTCAAACTGGAGTTTACTTCTGTCATGTAACCCACAGCAAAATATATTTTCTGAATTTTGCTTCACATTGCCTCTGCAAAATGGAAATAAAACATCCTTAGATTTGTGTTTTAGAGTATAATTTGGTGTGTGTATTAAATATAGCAAATTGTTATGTTATGTTATGTTATCCTGCATTTCTAAAGCGCACAGTTACTCAGAGTATCCCGGCGCTGCTACCCTGAACCCCCGCCCACCAACACAGCAGGCAAAGCCTCTAAAAGAATGGGCTCAGAAAAAGAGTGTTTTAGGCTCCTTTTAAAGACAGCCGGATCAGCAACCTTCCTAAGAGCAAGAGGAAGCTCATTCCAGGCTAGGCCAGCTTTACGGGTGAAAGAGTAGCCACCTAACCTATTGCGCAAAAAACGCGGAGTCTGGATAAGGAGTTGGTCCGAAGACCGCAGAGTCCTAGTAGGGGAATAAAAAGTAAAACGCTTCTGCATATAGAGTGGGCCCAATCCATACAAGGCCCATTGGACAATGACCAACATTTTAAATTCCAAACGGGCCTCAACTGGGAGCCAATGAAGGTGGCGGAGATGGACCCGCACGCTCTGCCTGGAAGAGAGGCCAAGTGGGAGCCGAGCAGCCGCGTTTTGGACTACCTGTAACTTTTTTATCAAATAGTCTGGACAACTAACTAAAAGCGCGTTGGAATAATCCAACCGCGAAAGGATCAAAGCCCGGACTACTGTTTCTTTGGCCTCCATCGGCAGAAGGGGGAGGAATTTTTACAGGGTTTTAAGTATACCAAAACAAGTCCCTGTGAGTTTTTTGACATGCGTTGCAAAATTCAGATTTTCCTCAAACCACATCCCCAAGTTTTTTGCAAGGCCCTTGTCTGATTGAGGGGGCGGAAAGTCCGGAGGTCACAGTCTAGTTCTAAAGCCAGCAGGAAATGCCCCAAACAGGAGCACCTCCGACTTCTCCTCGTTGCACTTAAGTTGTGCGTTGGCCAGCCAGCGAAACACTGCAGAAAGACAACTCTGAACCATGATGACCGAGTCCTCACCCCTTCTCCAGGTGAACAATAACTGCGTGTCATCCGCATATGCCATCACCCTAGCCCCCAGTGACTCCGCGAGGTAAACCAGGGGAGTCATAAAGATGTTAAACAAAAGGGGGCTAAGGGAAGAGCCCTGCGGGACACCAGTGGAGAGAGGGGAGGATGACGAGGAAAACGGAGGCAGCCAGACTTGCTGTGACCTGTCCTCCAAAAAGGATTGCAACCAACTCCACGCAGTACCCGTAATGCCGATATTGGCAAGTCGGTGAAGAAGGCGAGAGTGAGGAACCATGTCGAAAGCCGCCGAGTGATCCACCATCACCAAGACTGCTCTCCCGCCGGTATCCAAACAGTCCCTAATAGTCTCAGCCACCTCCAACAATGCCGCTGTGGGCAGCACGAAACCCCGATTGCGCAGGATGTAGCGCGCCCGACTTCGCCACATAGTTGGTTAGCTGCGAAGAGACCACCTTTTTTCGCAGACCTTGGCCAAGCTAGGCAAAAGAGAAATAGGTCTGTAATTACCAGGAAGTGAGGGGTCGAGAGTAGGCAGTGGCAAAGTGAACTAGCTGAACTAGCTGCTGGTAAAGCTGCAGGCCCAGACGGCATACCAATAGAAGTTTATAGGGTTTTAGGGGAGGAAATTCTTCCCTTGCTCGAAGACTTATTTAATGGTATAATCTGCTCTGGGAAGATCCCTGATACTTGGAAACAAACTAACATTGTAATATTTCATAAAAAGGGAAAACCAGAGGAGAATCCCGGCTCATATCGGCCAATTTCGCTGATAAATGCGGATGCCAAACTTTATTCTAAGGTATGGGCTAAAATGTTAGGGAGAATTATTGACCAACTTGTCTCACCGTGGCCGCATGGGTTTGTCCCAGGAAGAGGCACCACGGAACACACGGCGCGGGCGATCTCGCTATTTGATGCAATGGCTGCCACGGGGGGAGATATGGCCATGATTCTCTTAGACGCCGAAAAGGCTTTCGACCGTGTGGTCTGGGACTTTATGTGGGATGTTTTGGCCAGAAGGGGCTTTGGAGAGAAATGCAGGAAAGCAATAAAGGCTATGTATATGGATCCTGTAGCCAGAATTATTACGATGGGTCTGCAGTCGGAAGAGGTGGTTATTAGAAGAGGTACCCGCCAGGGATGCCCCTGTTCCCCGATACTTTTCTCACTTTATATTGATCCCTTAATTAGGAAAATCCTTGCCTCTGATAAAATATCTCCTGTTATAACTAATGGGTATACTACCAAATTATTGGCGTATGCAGATGATTTGGCAATAGTCACTACTAATCCGCAAACGGCAATGCTGGAACTGAGCCAATTGGCACACGCGTTCGGATCACGCTCCGGGTATAAGCTCAATGAGGAAAAAACAATAATAATTGGTACAAATAATATTCATAAAGCTGACCAAAGGTATGTTGATTCTGCGGTATATCTTGGGGTTAGAATTAACGCAAATGTGGGGAAAATCATACAGGAAAACTATCTACCCTTGATTACTTCAATAGATAAATAATTGAGAAGAATAGATGTTTTACACTTATCCCTGATTGGTAGGGTAAATGTACTGAAAATGTCAATGTTTCCGAAAATAATGTATCTATTTCGTGCCATACCTTTACTAGTTGAAGAGGGTTTGTTGAAAAAAATGGAAGCTGTTTTTTCGCAATTTGTGTGGCAATATGGGAAAACTCGGAGATCATCGGTAAACAGTCATAATATCTATTCCAAAATATAGAATGGACATAATATCGAAGTAAAAATATAGAATGGACAAAATATCGAATGGACACAATATAGTGGTTAAAAATATCGAATTTAAGGTAAGTAATATCGATTTTCAAAATATAGAAGTCAAAATATCGAAATATACAATATAGGCATTAAATATATCGATTTTTTAATAATATCAATTTTTTTAAAGTGTGTTGTATGTTAGTATATGTGTGAAAAGTGTATATTAATTTTTGTAATGTATGTTTAATGTATTTTAAGTAATGAATTTTATGTTATTTAATTTTTGCGTAATTTAATTCTGTAGCGGGTTGTGGGTTTATAGGGGAATAGGGTGGGAAGTAATTTAATTGTAATTAATTAAATATTTGTATTTATTTATTGGTATTCATTTTGAATTTATTGGTATTTTGTGATTGGTAATTAATTTTTATTAATTGACAATTATTTGTATTAATTGATTAATTGTTAATTATGTTAATTTTCTAAATTTATTTTCTGTAGCGGGTTGTGGGTTTATAGGGGAATAGGGTGGGAAGTAATTTAATTGTAATAAAGTAAATATTTTTTTTCATTTATTCATATTGATTTTAAATTTATTGTTAATTCATTTTTAATTGATAATAATTTCTATTAATTGGCAATAAATTTTTATTAATTGGTAATTATTTTGTATTAATTAAATATTTGATAATTATGATAATTGTATTAATGTATTTTCTGTAGTGGGATGTGGGTTTATAGGGGAATAGGGTGGGAAGTAATGTAATTGTAATTAATTACATATTAAAAATACTTTTTGTGTATTGATAATTAATTTACTGTTAATTTTTAATTGGTATTAATTTTTATTATTAATTAGTTTTTGTTATTTAAAATTAATTCGTTGTTGAATAATTATGAATAGGTTATTAATTTTTAATACCTAATATGTAGTTGTATTTCTAATTAATTATTACATAATATTAAATTGGTTATTAATTTCAATTAATGTTTTATTGGTATTGATATTTAATTTATTTTTAATAATATCTTTAATCATTACTTTCCCTACTGTTAAACTCACTGGAGTGGGAATAGTAATTTTTACCCCTACGCTATCCAAAGCTTTCCCTACTGTTGCACTATCTGGAGTGGGAATAGTAATTTTCACACTCTCGCTATCCAACGCTTTCCCTACTGTTGCACTCTCTGGAGTGGGAATAGTATTTTTTACCCCTACGCTATCCAACGCTTTTCCTACTGTTGCACTCTCTGGAGTGGGAATAGTAATTTTTACCCCTACGCTATCAAATGCTTTCCCTACTGTTGTACTCTCTGGAGTGGAAATAGTAATTTATACCCTTCCAATATCCAAAGCTTTCCCTACTGTTGCACTCTCTGGAGTGGGAATAGTAATTCTTACCCCTACGATATCCAACGCTTTCCCTACTGTTGCACGCCCCGGAGTTGGAATAGTAATTTTTACCCTCCCGCTATCCAACGCTTTCCCTACTGTTGCACTCTCTGGAGTTGGAATAGTAATTTTAACCCTTATGCTATCCAACGCTTTCCCTACTGTTGCACTCTCTGGAGTGGGAATAGTAATTTTTACCCCTATGCTATCCAACGCCTTCCCTACTGTTGCACTCTCTGGAGTGGGAATAGTATTTTTTACCCATACGCTATCCAACGCTTTCCCTACTGTTGCACTCACTGGAGTGGGAATAGTATTTTTTACCCTCCCGCTATCCAACGCTTTCCCTACTGTTGCACTCTCTGGAGTGGGAATAGTAATTTTTACCCTTACGCTATCCAACGTTTTCCTACTGTTGCACTCACTGGAGTGGGAATAGTATTTTTTACCCCTACGCTATCCAACGCTTTCCCTACTGTTGCACTCACTGGAGTGGTAATATTAAATGTTACCCTCCTGCTATCCTACGGTAAAATATTGTACATTTTTTATTAATAACTTAAATTAATTATATCTTAATTTTAAGGTTATTTGAGTATTTTTAAGTATGTTTTAGTTAATTATATTTATTATTTCATTAATTTTAAATTACTTTTAAGACATTTTAAAAAATTCGATATTTTGACTGACTATATTTTTTACAGACTATATTTTGGATTCGATATTTTTGTACTTACCTGTTTGTAGATAGGAATTCGATATTTTGGCATTCTATATTTTGGTGACTATATTTTGGTAAGTCTATATTTTGTCATTCTATATTATGTCAGTGATCCCATTGACTCGACTCTCTGCACCATTGGAGGGAGGGGGTTTATCTGCACCAAATCTGAGGTTATATCATTGGGTGTGTCTAATGATGCAAATGAATCACCTATTGAGATATGATGATATAGAGGTGCCGACTGGTTCAGACAGAATCCCCACAATCTATGAATTAATAGTGGGAGAAAGGTTTCTGGGGCTTTTAACACGAGAAATAAAATCTAGATATTTTTGCAAAAGCAAAGTAATGTTAAGTGCGTGGGGCACATGGAAGGCTATATTGAAATTTCTGAAGGTCCCGAAGATTAATAGTACAGTAGATCTTTGGAGCTCAAACCCATTTACACATCTTGGACAGAATAGAAATAGCAGGGCATGGAAGGTGTTGGGTATTAGATGTCTGGGTGATGTCATGTGTAAGGATGAATTATTGGATTTTGGTTTACTTCAACAAAAGTTTGGTATACCTACTAGCCAATGGTTCCTATATAGACAACTAGAGCAAACAGTGAAGTCATTTAGACCTAGGATATCAATTCAGGAGCTAAACCCGATTGTGAATTACGTAAGAAATGGTGGCAAGAAGATTAAAATTGGGTATAGTTATCTTTTACAGGGTGTGGGAGACGACATAGGACAAACGGAATCTGCTTGGGCTCAAAGGATAGGGGATCCAGATATAGACATTGATTATGCTCTTGCACTGAACAAGAAAATACTAAGAGCAACAAATTTAAAAGCACAGCATTATAAGATGATCTTTAATTTGTACTATACCCCCGCCAATGCCCTAGGTGCGACCAAGGCCCTGCAGATCTATCTCATATGTTTTACACTTGTCAGAATATTACGCCAGTTTTGATAGAAATTGAAAGGTTTTTAACGGGGTTGCTAGAGCACCAGATCTCTCTATCCCCTACTACTGTATTGATTGGCAGGGATGAAAATCTCAAACTTGAACAAGGGGCCGAAGCATTTATCTTCCTATCCATGGCCGTTTTTAGAATTCTAATTGCGGCGGCCTGGAAAGATTCTGTAGCTCCCACCTTTCAGATGTGGTTATCTAGGCTGCTGGGAACTCATAATATAGAGGAATGTCTATACAGCTTTAAAGGAAAGAGGTCGAAAGACTATGGTAAGAAGATTTGGGCTCCTCTTAGAAATTGGAGAGAAACCAGATGAATAACAGTAAGCAGATCTAGAGCCAATGTTGATTGATTCACCTACATAATACTGTGTGAAATGAAGTTGGTTTTATGTCATGTATTAATCAATTGTCAAGATCTATAAGATGTATAATGTATATAGTAACTTCAATGTCTGATTTTATCCTGTTGACCTATGTAATTTTTTGATACTCAGAACCATCTCAATAAAAAAAAAGAATAGTATTATGCTCCCTACTACTGCTAAAACACCAATTCCGAAACAAATGGTTTTGCTCTGACCCGTTTACCAGACATTGAGGAGAATAAATTAAACAAATTACTTAACAAGGTTAAATCAGGATCTCCTCATGATGCTTGTCCACCTGCCATTCTAAAGCAAATGCCTACTGCAATAAATACCGAATTAATACCCTTAGTTAACAAATTACTTCTGCATGGAATCTTTCCTAACGCTTTTAAGAA
>NW_028245187.1:0-16399 GCF_964263255.1 Lissotriton vulgaris | reverse complement strand
TCTTCAAAGCACGTCACTGCATATTCGGCAAGTAACTTTTGTTGCAGTCCCCTTTTTAAGCCTGGTGGAAAGGTGAAAAATTTCCAGACAATGCTGGTATATTTTTGCTTTAGTGGAGGTTCAGAAACAAATTCTTGCTGTGATGAGTTCTTCATCCTTTGCCTGTGGCATATTTTGAAGCAGTTCAGCATATTTAAAATTTACCATATATTAACGTTTCCAATGCTTCCAAGGGACTTCCTGGTATCTTCATGCGTAAGCATTTTAAACACTGGTTGTCCTTTTACTGGAGTCAACTGCAGTAGATCTCCAAAAACAATAATGTATTTTCCTCCAAATAACACATCATACTCTGTTCTAAGAATTTCTTGCATTCTCAAATGCACGAAAGCAAGCATTAGATTTGAGACCATGCTTACTTCATCAATGATAAGAAGTTTCATTTTCTTCAAGACTCTGGAAACTTCAGAACACGCATCTCCAGATAACTTGTTGTAATGCAATTTATTATCATGCTCAACTGGCAGCATCAGTAAACAATATAGAGTAATCCTTTTAATGTTATGTGCTGCCAGTCCAGTTGGAGCGGTTACAACACAAGATAGCGGTGATTCAGTCCTTTTCTGCAAATAAGTTGCAATGGCTTTAATCAGAAAACTTTTTCCTGTTCCCGCTTCTCCACTTACGTACAGTCGAACAGGCTTAAATGATGTACATGAGCACTCTTTTTTCTCATGTCTGAATCCATGTTCAATCTGTTCTGTAACTTCGTCATATATCTTTTTCTTCTCAACGTTTAGTTGCTTTACCAAATCTTCTAAGTTAACTCCATCCTCTTGAGCTTGTTCCATAGCTCTTTCCACCTCATCCATGGCAGTTGCAGCTTCATTTTGGATAATTGGTCCTCCTAGTGGATCCTGACTCAATGAAGTAGAACTCTGACTGTCTTGAGAACTGTCTCTAGCAATCTCTTCAGCAATTGTGGTTTCTTGCTCTATTTCTTCGTTCAACATTTGCAGATAATTTGGAAAAACAGGACATTCTATGGTATCCTTAGTTGCATTAAAAGAGTCTTCATAACAGAGAAAATCTCCAAGTAGTTCCTCTTCTGTACGCCATGGCTTAAAGAGTTGCAAAAGAGCTAAATAGTCAAATTCTCTTTGGTCTGGAGTTTCGCAACTCAATTTTCGATGATTAATCAAATGGCCTTTTCTCTGCTTCACTAGACATCCTTCATACCCAATGACAGCATATTTTCCATTATTGATATCTTCTGTGATGTTCCTCTTATAACTGTAGTTTTGCAGAACTTCATACAAACAAGTGTTCTCAAAGTGAGTACTTCTATTTGGATAGTATGTATCCAACATATTTGTCTTCAAAATATCTGTACTGTTTGGTTCTTTCTCCGCCAAATATTCAATTTCTTGTACAGATTTCAAAACTCGGTTTCGTGTTGCAGCAAGACCTAGACTCACCCAAATGATTGTTCTTGATTTGGCATAGAGACTTGCTGATGATAACCGATCAGAACATTCATATGCACAAATTTCTCGATGTGACAACATCTTCAGACTGAAACTGTATAATTTCTTGCTTAGACTCTTTTCATGTGAAATGTCCTCCCACATTTCCTTCAGTTCTGTCTTTTCTTTTTTTGTGAAGTAAGATGTCACATATCGAGCCACAGCAATAGAGTTGTCAGCAACAAACTGAATATCCATGTTAGCATTCCACATGGACAAAATCACTGGGTTGTAGTCGTTGATGTACTTGTACTCTTCATTTCTTTTTAAATTATATTTATTTTTGGGTGATTTCCTCATCACAGTTTGTCGTAGAGATTACATCAAATTATTTACTCTTCCCTTAGAAATCACTGGTCGTGGAAACGCAAAACGACATTTCGTGTAGTACTTTTCCTTGTTTTTGAATTTTCGACGACAGTACTTTCCACAACGATGAGATTGAAAACGTAAAACTTGTTGCCTTAAACTGTTTTCTTCAGTAGTTTTCGGAACAGCACATGTTGAATACTCTTCAATGAAACTCATCACTGTTTCATCAGAATCTGATCCAAATTTGGGTGCATCTTTAATCCATAACAATATATGTATATGAGGAGCCCCTCTCGCTTGATATTCCTTCCTCCAAAAGAAATCCAAAACCTCTCCAAGGGGAGGATTTATTTTGTTGGTAATAAAAGACATCATAGCTTCAAATCTATGATTAAAATATCTGCAAACATTCACTGGATCCAAAGAACACAGTTCTCCAGGTGTTTTCAATTCTATATTTTGTATGTTTCCAGTTGCCTCTCGTAGAAATTGAAGTAAGTCGTCCCATGCATACTCAGCACAGCTAAGAGTGAGGAACCATGTAGGAGTTCCTAAGTTTCTTAGCATACATTTCAATTCCACATGACAATGGAACCAATACTCGTTTGTTCCACGCTGACATGCCATGAGATTGATTAGCTGAGATTCCAAAATACTGACTTGCAGATTGACTTTCTCCATAAAGTCCCTTGCTGAAACATTTTGCAGATGAGCTCCACTTTTCAATATATGATTAACTGCATAAGAAAGCCCAGACAAATCACTTTCATACAGTAGATGAAACAAATACGGAATGCATTGACCAAACCTTGGATCTTCAGCATATAATCCGGTATTCAGCTGCAGGAATTTGAACTGGTCGATCATCATATCGTCCACCTCGACCTGTTGGAAATAACTGTGGAAAATAACGAGCTTCCAAACTTTCTTCCCATACGCTAATAGGACTTCCTTTTGCTGCTTTCATTTGAAACAAGTCAATTGCATTCCCCATTACTTCTTTGGAATGCAAAGGATGAACAGTATAATGTTCATATATTTCTTCACCTCTAGACACATCAACTTTTTCAATTTGGCCAACTGAACAATCACTGTCTTCTTCTGTAGCTGTTTCCTCTGCTCCACCACTTACATCTTTATAGTACTCATTGTTTTTGACCAAATACAACATTACCTTTTTGACTTTCCTAACATCCACTAAATCTTGCCAGATTTTCTTACTCTTTGTCGGAACCCCATTAACTAGAATAACCAGAGGATCCTCTTCTACTCTTTCTACACCAATTGTATCAATATTTTTCTTGACATCTAGAGGCAAATAAACAACTCTTCCCTTTAATCCTCTTTGTAAATCTGTAGGAGGTAATTTCCCTATCTTAGGCTCCATGCGAACAATAGCTTGAAAAGGATGGACACATTGAATCAAAATTGATTCATAAGTATTTAAATCCATCAATTCAGAAGGAATATCTATCAACTGAAGATTATTATGAGCAGCTCTAGCAGGCATTCTATTTTCATTTAATTTTTTCAAACAATAATTACAAACACGCTGATCAAAACTCAAATCAAAAGAATTCTCCACCAACAAATAACTTACAAAATCCTTCCATTCACTATTATTTTCCAATTCACATTTTGCATATAAATCAACTAACCTAGTCTGAATCTTATAATGAGTCCGTCGACAACACACACAAGTTAAATTAGGCCTTTCACTTGATTTCACCTTAAACTTGGTAATTTCCTCGGCAATTTTTTCTGTACTTGAAATCTGTACATTGTCTTCCACATTACCATCCATTACTATATCCATTTCTACACTGTCCTCTTTGTTCCCAAAATAACAAAACTCAATTTCTTCACAAATAGTCTTCACATCTACTTCAGATCTATGCAAAAGAGCACTGTTTAACTGTTTAAGCTTAAGTGCTGTACTTTTTGCATAATACAACCTTCTCACTAATTTCCTCACCTTATTATGATGCACTGCTAACATCCTAAAATGATGAAAAACACTCTGACATACTTTTCTAGAAAGACAAGCCAGTGAATGCCCATGCAAACCTGTGTTTTCTCTCACTCTGCAAGGACCTAACTCTTGCAAGATCTTCATTTTTTGTTTTAGACTTTTCTAACTATATGTACGTAAGACATTTCGAAGCAAATCGATTGAATCCTGTCGCACACTACAAATACTACTGCACTTCCATGTGTACACTGGACCCTTAGTACGTCTCCCTAAAACTTCATCACTTAACACCTCTTCTGCATCTCTAGACATAAATTTCTCTTTTTCCATCACACAACCATCTTTCACCTCATGTGCTCGACCACTGGTATCAACTGCATGCACCAAATCATTTTCCTGAAAGTAACTCTCCTCATTAAAAAATGGCTCAGAACTTGAACTATACATCCATTCTCCAGAAAATACTTCACAAAAATTAGTCCGATTAATAATTCTTTTCCATCTACTGTTTGATTTGAAAACATCAATTGCCTTATTAAGTATCCTAATTCTATTGATTACTAAAATAAATAATTTTTTCTTAACTTCAAAAGCCTGATCAACAATCTTCTCTACACTTTTCTTTTTTTTGTAAAAAGCAGCTCTCTGTTTACCTTTCTTTTCATTTTTTAGCACATTTTAAACTACCCTATTGCGAAACATTCGTCTACGAATGTCCCTACATTGATTAAACCTTCTATTGCTATCCATAGTCTTCTCTCCTGCTCCAATAGAGAAATTTTTTGAGGGCCTCTGCTTCCTTTTTAGATTTGCTCTCTGCTTCTGGATCTTCACATTACCGCTAACATTTATTTTTGATCTATATAAATTGCGAAGAAAAGACTTAATTGTCTTACCAGGAGCTTTTCTGGTGTTTTTTGAAGTACTTGTTGTAGAGCATTCCTTTAATTCCTTTGATGATTTTGTTCTTTTACATATGGTATTTTTTCTACTCCTTTGCCTTGACGGCATTTTTGCTTGCTTTTAAAATGTTGATTTCAATCTGTGGTTCTGAAAAAAATAACACATTAAAGACCACTATTAGCAAACAACAAAGTAATGACAAAAAGCAAACGATATAAACACTAATTTGCAACATATTAAAGTTTATACCACAGCAACTCAGGGCCTTATTTATGAAGGCCTTGCGCCACCAGTGCGTCCCATGTTAAAAGAGACGCACTGGTGCCACAAAGCAATCATAAATAAGGGCCAAATGTAAATACCATTGATTTGCCCCCAAAATCGTTTTTTGAATAACATTTAAGAAACACTGCGCAGAACCTATGTACAACCACTCAATACCACTTTTGAAACCTCACTGTTTCCCAAAATACAAATCCTCTATCTTGCAAATGTTCATAGCAAGCATTATCAAAAAGCAAAAAACAAACCAACAGCAAACAAACTCAGGGCCGTATTTATGAAGGCCCTGCGCCATCAGAGCGTCACTTATTCCCCATGTTTAAGAAGATGCACTGGCAGCACAAGGCAGTCATAAATAAGGGCCAAATGAAAATACCATTGATTTGCCCCCAAAATCGTTTTTTTAATACCATTTTAGAAACACAGCGAAGATCCTATGTACAAGCACTCAATTTCACTACTGAACCCTCACTACTTCACAAAATACAAATCATCTATCTTGCAAATGTTGATATCAAGCATTATCAAAAAGCAAGACACAAACCAACAACAAAAAAACTCAGGGCCTCATTTATGAAGGCCTTGCGCCACCAGTGCGTCACTTTCTTCCCATGTTAAAAGTGACGTACCGGCACCACAAGGCAATCATAAATAAGGGCCAAATGTAAATACCATTGATTTGCCCCCAAAATCGTTTTTTGAATGACATTTAAGAAACACTGCGTAGAACCTATGTACAACTACTCAATATCACTTTTGAAACCTCACTGTTTCCCAAAATACAAATCCGCTATCTTGCAAATGTTCATAGCAAGCATTATCAAAAAGCAAAAAACAAACCAACAGGAAACAAACTCAGGGCCTTATTTATGAAGGTGTTGCGCCACCAGAGCGTCACTTATTTCCCATGTTTAAAGTGATGCACCGGCAGCACAAGGCAATCATAAATAAGGGCCAAATGAAAATACCATTGATTTGCACCCAAAATCGTTTTTTGAATAACATTTTAGAAACACAGCGAAGATCCTATTTACAAGCACTCAATTTCACTACTGAACCCTCACTATTTCACAAAATACAAATCCTCTATCTTGCAAATGTTGATATCAAGCATTATCAAAAAGCAAGACACAAACCAACAACAAAAAAACTCAGGGCCTTATTTATGAAGGCCTTGCGCCACTAGTGCGTCCCATGTTAAAAGAGACGCACCGGTGCCACAAGGCAATCATAAATAAGAGCCGAATGTAAATACCATTGATTTGCCCCCAAAATCGTTTTTTGAATAACATTTAAAAAACACAGCGCAGATCCTATGTACAACCACTCAATATCACTTTTGAAACCTCACTGTTTTCCAAAATACAAATCCTCTATCTTGCAAATGTTCATAGCAAGCATTATCAAAAAGCAAAAAACAAACCAACAGCAAACAAACTCAGGGCCTTATTTATGAAGGCCTTGCGCCACCAAAGCGTCACTTATTTCCCATGTTTAAAGTGATGCACCGGCAGCACAAGGCAATCATAAATAAAGGCCAAATGAAAATACCATTGATTTGCCCCAAAATCGTTTTCTGAATAACATTTTAGAAACACAGCAAAGATCCTATTTACAAGCACTCAATTTCACTACTGAACCCTCACTATTTCACAAAATACGAATCCTCTATCTTGCAAATGTTGATATCAAGCATTATCAAAAAGCAAGACACAAACCAACAACAAAAAAACTCAGGGCCTTATTTATGAAGGCCTTGGGCCACCAGTGCGTCACTTTCTTCCCATGTTAAAAGTGACATACCGGCGCCACAAGACAATCATAAATAAGGGCCAAATGTAAATACCATTGATTTGCCCCCAAAATCGTTTTTTGAATAACATTTAAGAAACACTGCGCAGAACCGACGTACAACCACTCAATGTCACTTTTGAAACCTCACTGTTTCCCAAAATACAAATCCTCTATCTTGCAAATGTTCATAGCAAGCATTATCAAAAAGCAAAAAACAAACCAACAGCAAACAAACTCAGGGCCTTATTTATGAAGGCCTTGCGCCACCAGAGCGTCACTTATTTCCCATGTTTAAAGTGATGCGCCGGCAGCACAAGGCAATCATAAATAAAGGCCAAATGAAAATACCATTGATTTGCCCCAAAATCGTTTTTTGAATAACATTTTAGAAACACAGCGAAGATCCTATTTACAAGCACTCAATTTCACTACTGAACCCTCACTATTTCAAAAAATACAAATCCTCTATCTTGCAAATGTTGATATCAAGCATTATCAAAAAGCAAGACACAAACCAACAAAAAAAAACTCAGGGCCTTATTTATGAAGGCCTTGGGCCACCAGTGCGTCACTTTCTTCCCATGTTAAAAGTGACATACTGGCGCCACAAGACAATCATAAATAAGGGCCAAATGTAAATACCATTGATTTGCCCCCAAAATCATTTTTTGAATAACATTTAAGAAACACTGCGCAGAACCGACGTACAACCACTCAATATCACTTTTGAAACCTCACTGTTTCCCAAAATACAAATCCTCTATCTTGCAAATGTTCATAGCAAGCATTATCAAAAAGCAAAAAACAAACCAACAGCAAACAAACTCAGGGCCTTATTTATGAAGGCCTTGCGCCACCAGAGCGTCACTTATTTCCCATGTTTAAAGTGATGCACCGGCAGCACAAGGCAATCATAAATAAAGGCCAAATGAAAATACCATTGATTTGCCCCAAAATCGTTTTTTGAATAACATTTTAGAAACACAGCGAAGATCCTATTTACAAGCACTCAATTTCACTACTGAACCCTCACTATTTCAAAAAATACAAATCCTCTATCTTGCAAATGTTTATATCAAGCATTATCAAAAAGCAAGACACAAACCAACAAAAAAAAACTCAGGGCCTTATTTATGAAGGCCTTGCGCCACCAGTGCGTCCCATGTTAAAAGAGACGCACCGGTGCCACAAGGCAATCATAAATAAGGGCCAAATGTAAATCCCATTGATTTGCCCCCAAAATCGATTTTTGAATATCCTTTTAGAAACACAGCGAAGATCCTATGTACAAGCACTCAATTTCACTACTGAACCCTCACTATTTCATAAAATACAAATCCTCTATCTTGCAAATGTTGATATCAAGCATTATCAAAAAGCAAGACAGAAACCAACAACAAAAAAACTCAGGGACTTAGTTATGAAGGCCTTGCGCCACCAGTGCGTCACTTTCTTCCCATGTTAAAAGTGACATACCGGCACCACAAGACAATCATAAATATGGGCCAAATATAAATACCATTGATTTGCCCCCAAAATCGTTTTTTGAATAACATTTAAGAAACACTGCGCAGAACCTATGTACAACCACTCAATATCACTTTTGAAACCTCACTGTTTCCCAAAATACAAATCCTCTATCTTGCAAATGTTCATAGCAAGCATTATCAAAAAGCAAAAAACAAACCTACAGCAAACAAACTCAGGGCCTTATTTATGAAGGCCTTGCGCCACCAGTGCGTCCCATGTTAAAAGAGACGCACCGGTGCCACAAGGCAATCATAAATAAGGACCAAATGTAAATACCATTGATTTGCACCCAAAATCGATTTTTTGAATAACATTTCAAAAACACAGCGCAGATCCTATGTACAACCACTCAATATCACTTTTGAAACTTCACTGTTTCCCAAAATACAAATCCTCTATCTTGCAAATGTTCATAGCAAGCATTATCAAAAAGCAAAAAACAAACCAACAGCAAACAAACTCAGGGCCTTATTTATGAAGGCCTTGCGCCACCAGAGCGTCACTTATTTCCCATGTTTAAAGTGATGCACCAGCAGCACAAGGCAATCATAAATAAGGGCCAAATGAAAATACCATTGATTTGCCCCCAAAATCGTTTTTTGAATAACATTTAAGAAACACTGCGCAGAACCTATGTACAACCACTCAATATCAATTTTGAAACGTCACTGTTTCCCAAAATACAAATCCTCTATCTCGCAAATGTTCATAGCAAGCATTATCAAAAAGCAAAAAACAAACCAACAGCAAACAAACTCAGGGCCTTATTTATGAAGGCCTTGCGCCACCAGAGCGTCACTTATTTCCCATGTTTAAAGTGATGCGCCGGCAGCACAAGGCAATCATAAATAAAGGCCAAATGAAAATACCATTGATTTGCCCCAAAATCGTTTTTTGAATAACATTTTAGAAACACAGCGAAGATCCTATTTACAAGCACTCAATTTCACTACTGAACCCTCACTATTTCAAAAAATACAAATCCTCTATCTTGCAAATGTTGATATCAAGCATTATCAAAAAGCAAGACACAAACCAACAAAAAAAAACTCAGGGCCTTATTTATGAAGGCCTTGGGCCACCAGTGCGTCACTTTCTTCCCATGTTAAAAGTGACATACTGGCGCCACAAGACAATCATAAATAAGGGCCAAATGTAAATACCATTGATTTGCCCCCAAAATCATTTTTTGAATAACATTTAAGAAACACTGCGCAGAACCGACGTACAACCACTCAATATCACTTTTGAAACCTCACTGTTTCCCAAAATACAAATCCTCTATCTTGCAAATGTTCATAGCAAGCATTATCAAAAAGCAAAAAACAAACCAACAGCAAACAAACTCAGGGCCTTATTTATGAAGGCCTTGCGCCACCAGAGCGTCACTTATTTCCCATGTTTAAAGTGATGCACCGGCAGCACAAGGCAATCATAAATAAAGGCCAAATGAAAATACCATTGATTTGCCCCAAAATCGTTTTTTGAATAACATTTTAGAAACACAGCGAAGATCCTATTTACAAGCACTCAATTTCACTACTGAACCCTCACTATTTCAAAAAATACAAATCCTCTATCTTGCAAATGTTTATATCAAGCATTATCAAAAAGCAAGACACAAACCAACAAAAAAAAACTCAGGGCCTTATTTATGAAGGCCTTGCGCCACCAGTGCGTCCCATGTTAAAAGAGACGCACCGGTGCCACAAGGCAATCATAAATAAGGGCCAAATGTAAATCCCATTGATTTGCCCCCAAAATCGATTTTTGAATATCCTTTTAGAAACACAGCGAAGATCCTATGTACAAGCACTCAATTTCACTACTGAACCCTCACTATTTCATAAAATACAAATCCTCTATCTTGCAAATGTTGATATCAAGCATTATCAAAAAGCAAGACAGAAACCAACAACAAAAAAACTCAGGGACTTAGTTATGAAGGCCTTGCGCCACCAGTGCGTCACTTTCTTCCCATGTTAAAAGTGACATACCGGCACCACAAGACAATCATAAATAAGGGCCAAATATAAATACCATTGATTTGCCCCCAAAATCGTTTTTTGAATAACATTTAAGAAACACTGCGCAGAACCTATGTACAACCACTCAATATCACTTTTGAAACCTCACTGTTTCCCAAAATACAAATCCTCTATCTTGCAAATGTTCATAGCAAGCATTATCAAAAAGCAAAAAACAAACCTACAGCAAACAAACTCAGGGCCTTATTTATGAAGGCCTTGCGCCACCAGTGCGTCCCATGTTAAAAGAGACGCACCGGTGCCACAAGGCAATCATAAATAAGGACCAAATGTAAATACCATTGATTTGCACCCAAAATCGATTTTTTGAATAACATTTCAAAAACACAGCGCAGATCCTATGTACAACCACTCAATATCACTTTTGAAACTTCACTGTTTCCCAAAATACAAATCCTCTATCTTGCAAATGTTCATAGCAAGCATTATCAAAAAGCAAAAAACAAACCAACAGCAAACAAACTCAGGGCCTTATTTATGAAGGCCTTGCGCCACCAGAGCGTCACTTATTTCCCATGTTTAAAGTGATGCACCAGCAGCACAAGGCAATCATAAATAAGGGCCAAATGAAAATACCATTGATTTGCCCCCAAAATCGTTTTTTGAATAACATTTAAGAAACACTGCGCAGAACCTATGTACAACCACTCAATATCAATTTTGAAACGTCACTGTTTCCCAAAATACAAATCCTCTATCTCGCAAATGTTCATAGCAAGCATTAGCAAAAAGCAAAAAACAAACCAACTGCAAACAAACTCAGGGCCTTATTTATGAAGGCCTTGCGCCACCAGAGCGTCACTTTTTTCCCATGTTTAAAGTGATGCACCAGCAGCACAAGGCAATCATAAATAAGGGCCAAATGAAAATACCATTGATTTCCCCCAAAATCGTTTTTTGAATAACATTTTAGAAACACAGCGAAGATCCTGTGTACAAGCACTCAATTTCACTACTGAACCCTCACTATTTCACAAAATACGAACCCTCTATCTTGCAAATGTTGATATCGAGCATTATCAAAAAGCAAGACACAAACCAACAACAAAAAAACTCAGGGCCTTATTTGTGAAGGCCTTGCGCCACCAGTGCATCACTTTCTTCCCATGTTAAAAGTGACATACTGGTGCCACAAGACAATCATAAATAAGAGCCAAATGTAAATACCATTGATTTCCCCCGAAATCGTTTTTTGAATAACATTTAAGAAACACAGCGCAGAACCTATGTACAAGCACTCAATTTCACTTTTGAAACCTCACTGTTTCCCAAAGTACAAATCCTCTATCTTGCAAATGTTCATAGCAAGCATTATCAAAAAGCAAGACACAAACCAACAGCAAAGAAACTCAGGGCCTTATTTATGAAGGCCTTGCGCCACCAGAGCGTCACTTTTTTCCCATGTTTAAAGTGATGCACTGGCAGCACAAAGCAATCATAAATGAAGCCCAAATGTAAATACTATTGATTTGCCCCCAAAATCGTTTTTTGAATAACATTTTAGAAACACAACACAGGACCTATGTACAAGCATTCAATTTCACTACTGAAACCTCACTGTTTCACAAAATACAAATCTCCTATCTTGCAAATGTTCATAGCAAGCATTTCCCAAAAACATGCCACAAACCAATAAAAAAGAATCTCAATCTGCTTCCAAATCTGAGGTAATGCAAGTGACATCATTCTAAAAGGTTCAAATATATTTATTTAATGAGGCAACACTATTAATTACTTCTCAAAAATATAAAAGCCACTCCTTTACCCCAAAATCGTTTTTTAAATAACTTTTTACAAACACAGCACAAGTCCTATGTACAAGCAATCAATTTCACTACTGAAACTTCACTATCTGCTTCCAAATATTCTCCATAGAGCAAACAAGTCTCTATCTAAATTAAATGAATCATTACTTACCTTTACAAATGCTTTGGGAGATTGAGAACAGTGTCAGACACACGCACCAATTTTTCTTTAGCAGAGCAAAAGGTGTGCACTCAATACACTGAAACCAAGACTGGCATAGAAAATCTCTAATTCTACACACAAATATGCCTTATTTCAACCAATCAAAAGTCTTCCCTCACTATTTTCAAACCAACACCCTTCCCCCTCTCAGACCTTTCTATCTGTTACCATAGCAGCTCCCTCCTACCTGAACTCTCAGGTTCAAAAGTTTATTCTACAATGTTGCAAATTAAGTCAGCAAGGATGTTTGACCTCTCAATACACCAGCTTATCCAGGGCATGATTGCTTTTAGTGACTTTTTCTTAACCATTCAAATTGCATTTTCACACAACACAACCATGCACCCTAACTTTCAGTTTTCAACTATCTGAATCCTCCAACCATTGCTTGTGATTCAACAGCAGGGAAACTCCACAATTTTTTTTTGTAAACTCCTACTGTTCCAACTGCCATTTCATTCCCACACTTCATCTAACTGCACCAGAACCTTCTCTCATCATGTATTCTGTATGGATTATTGGACATAGCTACATCCACTGGGCTCAAAGGTATGCAGCAAGCAGAAATTATCACAACCTTGATTTAACAAATGTGGAAATCAAGTGGATTGGCCAGAGAGGATTGAGATGTCACCAATTGATACCATTGGTGAAAACCTTTTTGCATCTGCCAAACCCTGACCTCTTAATAGTGAACTGTGGTGGAAATGATTTGGTCACTATGACTGGGGTTGGTCTGGAAATGCTTTTAAAGGACACCTTTGATCAATTGATGACACTTTTTCCACAAGCTGCCTTGGTATATTCCAATATATGCCAAAGACAGAAATGGAACTGGTCCAACCAATTTTGTCCACAATTTGAGAAAGCACGGAAACATGTGAATAAATCTGTTTCTGCTTACATGAGAGACTATGGAATGGGTTCAATATACAACAACAACTTGCGTTACAACATGCAAGACATCTACAGAGGAGATGGTGTGCACTTCTCAGATGAGGGAAATAGAATATTCCTCCTGAATTTAAGACTGTGCATTGGAACCTACTTGTAGGTACTTAAATCAGCCACAGAACCCAAAAGCTCTTTTCAGAGCTACCCTACCTCTGATCACTCATAATGATTTTCTTTTTCAAACTTTTTTCACTATTTTTCACCAAAGTACGCTCCCCGGTACGCTCACCGGTGCGCGTACCGGGCGCTTCCCCCGCGAAAAATATAAAAATGTTTTTTGGGGGGGGGACATAAATGGGCCTTCTAAACCCCCCTCAGAAAACCTAGAGGGTTAGGAAGTGTCTACCGTGCCCCCTTCTACCCATTCCCAATGTTGTTTGTCCTCCATCTTGTGTCTCAATTCTACCAAAACACAAAATGGAGGACTCCCGTAACGCTGCCGGTGCGCGTACCGGGGCGCGCACCGGTAAGCGTTCCCAAAAAAAAGGTGGGAAAGTAATTTACAGAAAAACCACTGGAGACACTTACACCAAATATAGAATACGCCCTACTACATAGCAGTCCCTACCATTTACCCAAATTTGATGGTATTCCATTGAGCCATTTGGGCTGTAGCCCTGTCTAAATATCCTGAGGTAAATTACATGACAAAAACACATATGAAACTGTTTGAATTTTCAACCAATTAAAATGTTACTTACATTTTGTACTTTTATGGGCTGACATTTGATTGGTTGAACATCTCTTAAGCCCTCCCCTTCCCAGGACCTTTGTCACTCTTTAAATACATTTTTTATCGAGAAGATTGCTATTATCAAAGCCAACATTCCCTCACCTCCCCCGACTTTTGTTGACCCTCAGTGTCCTCCACCTAAGGGACAACTCGATGCCCTTCCCCCCCTGACTAAGGAATCCTTGACCTCGATAATTCCCCTTGTTAAATCCGGCTCCCCATTGGACACTTGCCCCGCGCACATCCTTCGCCACATTTATACAACTTGTCCAGATCCCCCTCTTCACTTCCTCAACAGTTCTCTTTCCCAGGGGGTTGTAGCCAATCCACTGAAAACAGCTGTTATTGTTCCCATCTTAAAGAAGCCTGGCGCAGACCCTTCGGTCCCCGCCAATTACCGCCCCATCTCCCTCCTACCATTTTTGGCTAAGGTGCTCGAATGCCATGTTACCAGGTCTTTGAGCACTTTTGTGGAGGAGTACGGGGTTTTGGCTCCCCGCCAGGCCGGAATCCGCCCGCACACTCTACGGAGTCCGTAGTACTCTCGGTCCTTGACAACCTCAGGGAGGGAATGGATACCAACCAGGCCCAGGCTTTGGTCCTCCTCGATCTCTCAGCCGCCTTTGACACGGTTGACCATACCATCTTACTTTCCCGTGTCGGGGCGGCGGGATCGGGGGTACCGCCCTGGTATGGTTATCCTCCTTCCTGAGGGACCGCACCCAGGCTGTTTGCCTGGGTGATTTTTCTGCGGACTTCCGGAAAGTTCAGTGCGGGGTCCCTCAAGGTTCCTCCCTTTCACCTCTTTTGTTTAACCTTTATATTGCCCCCCTTATTTTTTTGTTGCAGCAAATGGAGGTCAGCGTATACAATTATGCGGATGACCTCCAACTTGTTTTCAATCTGTCTTCTTCCTCTGCTTCCATCTCAAACTTCCAGTCTATTATGATTTTCATCCGGGACTGGATGAACTACAACCACTTGAAACTTAACCCGGATAAGACCGAGCTGGTGTTGACGGGTGGTTGCTCCAGTCCCTGGTCTTCACTTTTTTGGCCCCCTTCCCTAGGCTCTCCCCCGGTCCCTTCTACCTCAGTTAAAACTTTAGGTATCAAACTTAATTTTCAGCTCTCTCTTCACTCCCAGGTTAGTTCTGTGGTGTCCTCTTCTTTCCTGTCACTACGCACCATCCGCAAGGTATCCCGCTTTTTTTCCTTGCCTTGAAATTGATTATCTGGGCGATGGTTATTTCCCGCCTGGATTATGGCAACGCCCTATATGCAGGTATACCTGCATATAGTTTAAGGCGCTTGCAGCTGATCCAGAACCAGGCGGCACGGTTGGTGTTCAATCTTCCAAAATCCCACCACGTAACTCCCCTTCTCAAATCCTTACACTGGCTCCCTGTCCGTGAACGCGTCCAGTTTAAGTTTGCTTCTATCATCTTTCAAGCACGACTTGGTGCGGCCCCGGCCTTTATAACATCTGAGATCGTTCCCTATGTTCCAACTAGGGAACTACACTCATCCACGCAATCCCTGTTGTCAGCCTCCCGTTTCCGGAGGAAGAAATGGGGAGGATCAAAGTTTGCGACCCTTGCCCCAGTCCTGTGGAATTCCCTGCCTTTGGAGCTTAGATCTCTAACTCTTTACCCTCAATTCCGGAAAAAACTCAAAGACCATTTATTTGCTAAATCTTTTAACTAGATCACTTGCTGTTTCTGTTTCTTTCCTATTATGTTCTGTTACTCCTACTTTGGGGATCTGTCTGTTGCAGTGCCATGAAACCGCTGGTGAAAGTGCGCTATATAAATACTTTTAAACTCAAACTCAATATATATGAAAAATGAGAGGGAAACACAGCCATTTTGACTAACACTACCTAAGGTACATTTGGAAAAAATTTTGACAGAAAACTTCAACTACTTTGAAGAAGGTAAGTTGTTAAAATGAAAGGAGAACTATGTTATGCACTTTAAGTTAATTTGGGAAAACTTTTTCAGATAGTTATATACTGTCCCTCTTTAAGAGTTAGACATTGATATAGGCTTGTCTATTATAATTATGGATTCAGTTAGGCTTCTCTGGTATAATTATGAATTTACTTAGGCTTCATCACAGGCACTTTTTAATAGTTCTACTTCCTGCCTGAAACCATACACTGCCCAAAGATAACTTCACTGTTAAAAACTCACAAGTACCTGTCTGAACTTAAACCCAACAGTGCCCTATCTCTACTGATATATTTATTTTTTATGCAATTTACAGCAAGAAAATGGAAGGACAACAAAATGAAATTAATATTTCATTTGAAATTAATATGGAAAACAATGTGAGTGATTACACGTCTCAATGAATGTATAGGTGAGTGACTAGGT